>NC_047529.1:86932294-87236071 GCF_012275295.1 Melopsittacus undulatus | reverse complement strand
AGACAGAAGCTATTAAACATTTGGGAAAAGAACTTGCCTGCATTATAGATATTTTGCAAGACAATTAGGACAAAGTAAAACTGCAAAGTAAAACAATGCAAAGGCATCCTCTCTAGTAGTGAGGATGACCTCGATGTTGATTGTACCTGCACTCCAAGCTGGGGCAAAAGGGAAAGAGGTTGCTTTCCCAGTGGCTGATCAGGAACTGTGGAGTCGCTGTCGAGCGTCTCTGCACTCAGTGGCAAGGAATTGACACCAGAGAGGGGACTGATGAATTTCAGCCAGGAGCAGGCAGATTCAACTGCAATCAGCAAGGCACAAAGAAGCTGCAGGAGCTAAAACTAATGTGTTTTCACCAGTGCAGAATGGCAGCACCACGAAGGATCACACACCCACAGCAGTTAGCTACACCAATACAGTGTCAGAGCAAGTGCAGTTACCTGTGTGCAGTGCTGCAGTGGACCTTGCTTCAGTGAGATTGCACACATCCACACATACAGATGCCTACTATCTTCCATTTCAACATAAGGGCCATTGATTTCTCTGTATAACTTCTGACAATTTTCTTTGTCATTAATAACCAATAACTTAGTGAGATGTGAAAGACAGGTGGAATGATAAAGTACATGGAATAAAAATCTCTGACACCTCTAACGTGGCAAGAGTGCAACTTAAAAAGAGTTTTTTGAAGTGCTTAAAAAGAGTTGCCAATGAGTGAGCCACTTCATAGGAAAGCCTGTGAGGTTTTTGTTTTCTTTTAAAAATCAGGTTGTGACTGATTTTGCAGCAGCAAAATGTTTAGTCTGCCCATCTCCAACTTTAATAACTTTTTAGTTACATCCAAGACGGTTCTATTTTCAGGCCAAAGGGACCTGCTATTCATCATGAGTGTGTCTTTCTCCTTCTAAAGCTGTTTCTGCTTACAAAAATTGACTGACTAGAAAAGACTACTTTGGCAAAAGTAGTTGTCTGCTTACAACAGCATTAATGTTAGAATTGTTTAAGTATACTAAGACTGCATCATGTTATTTGACTGGGAATTATTAGAAACAAAAATTAATAAGAGTTGTAGTAATTCACAATAGAAGTACTTTGTAAAACCATAGATCCCAAAGTTACAAGGGAGTATTTGACATTATCTTGTCTTATCTCCTTTATAACACACATCATGCTTCCCTAAATTAAATTGTGCTTAGATTAAAGCATACCTGTCTTTCACACTCTCCCATTCTGTGTTCCCCCTAACTCACTGAAAGTTCAATCTTTATTTTGAAAGTGGTACAGAGAGATAAATCACTGCCAGCTGAGGTAATCTATTCCAGTGAAAAATTCTTTCACTCTTCAAAACTTGTGCCTCATATCTTGCCTGCATTAGTCATGCATGAGCTTCCAGCTATTGGGTCTTTGCTAGGCTGAAAACCTAGCTCATTGCTGAAATTTTGCTTCCATGGAGATGCTTATTTACAGGCTCTGAACAAATCAATCCTTAATTTTTTATGACAAGATATATAAATAGATTTTCTGGAATCCTTGATGAGAAGGCATGAAATTCAGTCTTTTATTCTTTCCGTGGAAGGAATATTGTTCAGGAATTTAACAATTCTTACGGCACTTCTCTAAAATTTTGCTATCCATCAACATCTGTCTTGAACTGTGATCCTCAGAGTAGACACAGTGTTCCAGTAGCCATCACATCAGGTTCACAGTTATGATAGAGTCTCTCCCTCTCCTGTTCCATACTCCCTGAATCCCAGGATTGCACCCCAGGGAGTCTGGGATGCTGCATCCATTTTGGAGATGACATTTGTTCTGTTATGAACCATAGGCAAAACACTATTCAAAATGCCATCTCAGTGACTGCACTTCTTAACTTTATCCTAAACACAGGAAGCTGGACTCTAGAAACTACCTGTATTATATATGTGAGGAAGATGGGTCATGTCATAACATGACTGTGCATGACTTATTGATCAAAGAGAACCTAAAGAGATTAAATCCTAATTTAGGCCCTTAAAGTGTGAACACTGTCCCCTTCCACATTTCCAATCCTATCTCATGCAACAAACACTATATTCCACCCATACCTCACATCCCTTGGTTGAATGGCTGCATCCCACTCAATACAATCCCTGAGGTAGCTCTTAGCAGTCTAAGTAATGTGTCTGAAGATAATCTCCTTTTAGAAATTAACTGCACTTAAACTACAAGCAGCCATGGCCACTTCTGGAACACTAAGTACTGACCCATGGTTTTTTTTGCACCTAGAAGGCATTTTCCTTGTAATAAAAAACCAATTAGCACAACTAGCTGTGCCTCAGGGCTTAGCTCTACAGGATCTAGCACATCATGCACTGTCTGAAAGGACTCAAGCTGGTTTTGGGTCCTGGATTTTTGGTCTAAGTTCCAATGTGGAAATTGTTCTTTTTGGATTCTGGAAAATGAATGACAGCCTCTGATTCTTGTGCAAAAACTGTGCTTTAAACTGTTGCTTAACATCTTTATAGTTATAAAGTGTTTATCTGGGTAGCTGTTTGATCTCTGTTAAGGTCTGTTTCATTCCCAGAATAGCTCTAAATTAGTTTAAGTGGCTACAGTATTGCTCAAAACTAATATATTGCATTTAATAAGGCATTCAATTTAGTCTCTGTGATCTTTTTTTTCTTAAGTATGCTTGTGATGTGCTGAAGATTTCTTTGTTTTGTAGCATCTTATGATATAGGGTCTTCCCCCCAGAGGTCCACACTTCAGAATGAGGTAGGAGAGCAGGACACTTTGGCTTGTTGGCTTTCGCCAAGTCTGAGAGAATGAGAGAAGGAAAAGGACCAACATGACATTTCCATCTGGCTTCCTCTGAGATATAAGGTGCTTAAAAAGCTTATTAATCATGGTCTGGGGCTGGCTGGACATCTGCAATTTAGTAATACATAGACCACAATGACTGAGGATATGAAAATTGCATTCTAATTTCTTGAGGCAGTTTATAGTTCCAGGGTGAATGACTGCAGAGACACCTGCAATGGAACACTGAACTTGAACCTCTCCCACGAAGTTTGGAGTAGTATGGATTTAGTTCTGTATTAATACTGAAGAAAATGTATCAGCTTGAGACTCTTCTGTCAGTCTGACACAGGTCAAGCTGGAATTGCCACAACCGCCACACACCTACACGCACACATATGCCTGCCGAACTCCGTCTTAATGAACTTTACAGCTTGGATCTGCCTTGGGAAAACTAAGGTCTCTTGGCTTCATGGGAAATGTGGTTAATAGAACAGCTTTACAACAGTATTTTACTTTCAGCCTGCAATGAGCACATTAGACTATATTAATAGCACATATGATAATTTTGATCATAAAATTATAAGCAAATGATTTTTTATTTGCAGCTCAAGGAGAAGAATCTGAGGTACACTTCTGTAGTCATGTAGTTTAATTAATACTCTTATACCAAACCAGAATCTTAGTGTGGAGTAAGTTCTCTGTAAGTTCTCTGTAAAAATGAATCATTGTCCCTGCATTAAATAGTTCCATTAACTCTGAAGAAGAGTTTTTATTGAACTACTTCATACTGTATGAAAGCTAAGCTGCTGGTAGGATATAAGAATTGTGGTCAAGCACTGTTTTTTGAAACACTAGAAATTTTAGTCATAATAATTGCAATACAAAACTCCATAAGCTGGTCTGCCAGTGCACTCAGTTTCTGAGAAAATATGCTGGGAAATTGTTTACTGTCCATGTTGTGCTTGTATCATCCCCAGAAGCTTAGCTAACCTCACACTATAAAAGATTTCCAATATTGTGTTGTGTGTCCAGACAATGTGTGTTCTGCTGCCCCACAGTACACACTTGCCATTCCTTTGCAGGAGGTGGGAAGTCCTTCTCCTTAAAAATGCTGATTCAGTTTTGACTTGGTTACAGAGACTGACTGTGTCCTTTCCAAAGAGAGGAATACTTTGTCTCAGCAGGCTGGCAGATGATGCCATCAAGTCAACATCACACTCAGTGTAGCCATGCCACCTCAATGCAGGAGAAAGTGCTGGGGCTAAGATGCAAGAAGGGGACTCTGGTAAGACAGACTAAAAAGATGTCTATTATTTTCATTAGTGGATTAGAAACCACACTGGATTCATGCATGCACAATTTAAACATACACACAGTTGAAGACCTAAAGGGTCAGCCATTCATTTGCTGGTAATCTTCCCGTTACTTCTTACTCAGTGCACTTCTTAGGTGAAATGTTAGTATTTTTGGAATAATTTCATGGAAATTGTTAGAAAATTAAAATTTAATTTTTATATTACTAAAAACATACAGTATCAGCTCAGACCAAGAGGTTTACTTGCTCAGTGCTCAGTCCTTAAATAAACAAGCTAAAGTTTTCTGGATAAAGACATTGTAAACAACTCAAGGAACTGGTCTTTCTTATATGGCAACATGGATGTTTACTGTACACAGATAAAAGTACAGTTTGTGTCATACATAATTCATGTTGTATTTTGTAAAGAAGAGAGTAATTTTCAACTTCTCTGAGTGTTAAGAGCAAACTCCTTCTTCAAACAATTTCCCCCAACAGAAGTGCACCCTTGTGCACTCTAACATGTTTGCCTTGCACTGAGACTGTTCTTCTCCTGAACTGATTTGACTACTGTTGTTATTATGAAGAAATAAAAAGTGACTAATCATTGGTTTGTCTGTCTGTCTGTTCAGGTGTTTTTATGAGTAACTGTTTAATTTTCTTGCTAGTTAAAATTTTTATAGTCAATTCCTCTGAAGTCTCTGGATTTCCACTTCTTCCCTGGAGCGACCTTATTCAGGCTTCTTATCCTGTTCATGTGATACATGGCACATGGGATTCTTAATCTAGAAAAGCTTCTAATAAATGTGGTACATGTTCTTCCATAATTTACTCTTTGGACACATAAACTTTTAGCATTTTAAATGTCCCCTGGCAAAAAGTCACATGCTTTAACTATGCATTATGTATTATTGTTCGAATTTTGAGTATTTCTCTAGAAATTGAGAATGTTTTCCAGAAATTGAGAATATTTAGGTGCTGTGTAAGAAGATCATATGCTCTGTTTTAAAAGCTGTAAGTCAGTGAATGGCATGTATGCATCATGTTGACCAGATACTACAACCTTTATTTCTGGGAAATGTCATTATTGTTATGAATAAATTTCCCCATGTTTGTCAATTCCCTGAAAAAAATAATAGCAATGTATTTTTCAAATAAATGAGTTGTACAGTGAAGCTTAAGCTCTAAGTTCTCCTTTGGTGAAAAAAGAAATAAGTAGGGAGTCATATGGTTGGCATATGGGTGAGATATATGGGAGCAGGTATATTTTACTCTTAGGCAAATAAAGCTTAGGACCTTCTAAGGTCATTAGGCTTCCTGGGCCATAATGAGCCCTCACTCTTTCTGGAGAATGATATGAGTAATGAAGAACTGATCTCCTCAAAGACCAGAAAATAAGCCTTTTTTTGTGTTGTTCTCTAGATTTTCTAAAGTTGGTGAATTTATGGTGCAAACTCTAAAAGCAATTCAGCCCCACCTCAACAACATAAACCCTACTCCTGCATAATAAACTAGACATTCTTTGGTCAGTCTTTTGGACACCTATCCTTCAAGGAACAGCTCAGTGGGTTCTTTCTTCTTCTATAAGCTAATTTCTTGCAGATTTGTGATGGAAGCAAGTTTTAAAATGTTGCTCTTTTCTGGGTGATGAATAACTTCCTCAAATCCCCTAATCCTGGAAAATCACTTCTGCTAATTTGTTGTTTTGTCTGTGTTTTTTGTGCGTTTCCAACTTGATTAGGAAAATGAAAGCTGTTTAAAAAAAATAAAACATGTTAACACGGGTTTGTCAAAAACACAATTGTAACAGAAAGCCACTGCCTGAGGCAGAAAGCTGTAAATGTGAAGGAAACGGGAAGTTAGCAAACATGAGAGCATACAGAAGTAGGAACCTGTAGAGACAAGTGTACGAACCTATGTTTTGTTTTGCTTTGTTTCTGGTGAGAATTAAGAAAACAGAAATACCAACCATGCCAAAAGTATAGGGAATATCAGATTTGATTCAGGAACTGAAGCTGTATGAATCTCAGAGGACTGGCAATGCAGCTGAAAGCAACAAAGATCTCTCTGTTGGACTTTGGGGAGATGATGGAGGAAAAAACTCTGAGGTTGAGCATAAAATATCAAAGCTGGAAATCACATCTGTAAAAACAGGATTGTGTGACAGAAAGCTATAGGGTGAGCACAACAAAATAGGTAATGGAGTGATGATGTATTTTGGCTGGGTTAGAGGTTAATGCAAGCAGCATCAAATGATGGCTAATCCCCCAGAGAGGAAGACAACTAGTGGAAAGAGACTCAATGGAATTCAATGAGGAATGGTGTTCATGGTCTTTAGACATATCAGGATAATATCCAGACAGAAGGCAAGCTAGAAAACAAAAGACCAGAAAGTATATCCTTACCAGTAAGAATCAGGTCTACCTGAATGAAGGTGTAGGTGTGAGGTGAATACAAAACAGGTCCATTAGAATCTTAGGAGAATGGGTGCATATAGTGACCTAAGGCTCAACGGGTTTATATTTGGAGTAGCAAAGAAGACCCAGGTTCATAATTTTAGGGAGAAAAAATGTTAAAAAATTAAGGACTTGAGTGATCTAGGGGATGATGGAAAAATGAAGGTGTGAAAAGTTAAGTGGAAATGTTCATTGAAGATTTTGAAAGAGAGGGGTGGAGATTGTCTTATTCATTGTGTGGGAATAGGGCTGGTTCTTAAGACCTGTGAATTTTATGCATACTACCTTACTACAAGGGCCTAGCACACTGAGGCTACCCTTGACTTTTCTGCCTCCTGTTGTAGCATTTCCTCTTTTATTGCACACTGTGAGTTTGTTATGGAATGCTGAGACGTGCATTGAGGCCTAGGGTGTGTAGAAAAATCCAGAACAGCTAAAGGGTGGCTTCCTAAAACTCCCTGATTGCTTCTGATTGTAGAGGATTGGGTTAACAAACCAAGGTTCTTCAGAACATTTATTCCTAAATACAAGACTGTTTTCTTTTGTTTATTATTTTGTATTACTTAGTCTATACACCCAGAAATATCCTTTACAAATAGGACTAATACCAACATTACAGTTATTGTAAATCAAATAACTATATACATTTTCTTCCAAATATCCAAATATATGATTGAAAAGTCTTATTGGCATAAAAATATAGAGGATAGAAAAATAATACTTTAAGGGCAGTGGTGTAAGACTCGTCACTTAAATAATGTAAAATATCACCCCATCTAAAGTTTTCGGGCATATATTATAGGGAAGAATCATACATTGGCCAAAATAGGGCAAGATGGCTTAAGAGCTCTTTCATCTATAATTACATGTTTATATTCCTAATGTTTTTAGCAACTAGACAAACATGATACTGGATATGGTGTTCAAACAACATTTAAAAGATTAAACATGATGTCTATATGAATAATAAAAATATAACGTATATTATATTGTGAATAATCATTTTTTATCCAGAAATACCATATTGAAAGAAAGAGACATATTTTTAGTACCATCTGGCTTGCCATGTTTATATTACTACCTACTTAGTAATCCTTTATTTAAGCCAGATCATGGTGCCTATACTGTAAATTGTGGATATATCTATATATGATTCTGTGTACACACACACACACAACTCACACTATACTGTTCACTAAGGATCTGTACAATGTGATCTCTGATCTCTATCATTTTTAGAAACCCCCTCACCAATAAGTCTAAACAGAGGAAAAAGACTAGAATTTAAAATATTGTTAATTAGAAATGCAAGAACACAGAACTAAAAGGGACTTATGAAATCCCATTTTATCTTTTTACAGACAAACATTTCCAGTAATTCTGAAAGAAATTTAAGAAGATTTTTGTTACTTTCAGCTTATAATCACTTAGTTTACAGGTAAACAGTTCTGCTTGCATTAACCTCACCTGTGTGAAATGTTTTTTTCATCCTTTTTCTATTGCTCTTGTATTCAGGTGCTTCCAGCTCATGATATCACATGCCTCCTCTGGGTTGGTGATGCTTTATGATTTTGTTTAATTTGTAAATCATAAGGTCATTGCAACTGTCTTTGAGGCAACAACATTAATGCAGATGTTTCAAGATCAATCTTCATACCAGTCCCAGGAGACCTTTCCTGGTAAACTCCCAGCACTATTCTTTTCATGTTCTCTTCATTAGTCCATTTTTCATCAGAGAACATACTAATCTCCAGCTTAACTAATGACTTCCATATTAACTAATACTAGATGCCAGTAGTTCAGATAAATGAGATCTATATTATTGCCTTTGTTTAGACAATTAGCTGGTTCATCAAAAGAAAGACATCAATCTAGTGTTATGTATTTTACCTCTGATAAACCCATGTCACGCTTTTCTCCCTGTTTCTGTCTCCTTATATTAAATAATTTATTGAAAAATAGAAAAAAAAGAAAGCCTGATATACCATGAAGAGTTACACAAACAGGCCTTTTCAGTAAAAAAAAGCTTGCTGCTCACAAAACATTTGACACTGCTCCATCTTGAAGCAATAAAAAAAATTGTAAAATATATTCTAGTAACTTCCAACAAAGTAATGTAAATAAACAGTCTTGATATTCTCAGGCTCATGCATTTTCTCCAAAGATTTGCATTCTTTCTCATGTAAGATAAAATTGACGATAGGGAAAATATGTGGGAAAAAAAATTCTAATTACTCTGGCTATTAGAATTGAATAATACTTCAGTCCTGAATTAAGAACATTCCCTTTGTAGAGTCTGGCAGAGTAGACTCTCCATATCATGTATTTCCTTTCAAGCTAAAGCCTCAGGCTGATGTCTTATTACATCAGCCCATTCCACATCTGGGTTCTGGAATGAAACTTGCACATCAGGACAGGGCCTTAAGAATACCCTTATGAGTGTGTTATATATTCTGGAAATGGTTGCTGTTAAAGGAAAGAATTTATCAAGAGACACCTTATTATTAAGTCTAGTGTCTGTGTATTGGTAAAACTTTACCAGCTGGGTGATCAGTTCTCTGTGTTTCAGTGTTATTAGTTCACATTGAGCTGTTCTTGACCTTTCCCTGCAAAAGCACCAGTGTTCTCTCTTCCTTTGGAGTTTCTTGTATGCTTGCTTATCTCATCTTGTAACATTTCATTTTAGAAATGGTGCCTCATGGTTCTCAGGATCCATGTGAAACCATGCTTTGACTCAACGTACACAAGAACAACTTACCAAAACCCAGCCTTTATGTCTATTTGCTTTATAATGACCATCTTAAGTTTTCATCTTTTTCACCTCATCTCATGGTGCCTCAGGTCTGTTTCTCTTTTACTTAGTCTTTGACTACTTAAGACTAATATTGGGTTTCTCCATTTCACAATTAAAGGAATTTTCAGTCCTTCCAGCCCATGATGGTAGCAAAAAAACTGGTACTTTTCACTTGACAAATTTTCTGTGCTCATTGACCTATGAGGAAATCCTGTCATTGCTTCCAGCTATAAAAATCTAGACTCAATGCTCTGTCTGGTATGGTTCAGTTTCATAATGCTTTTTTTCTAACTGAGGAAGTTTCACTTTGTAGTTTCTTTTTGGTTTTCTTTTTTTTTTTTTTTGAAATGCCAGAAGTTTTAGTTAGCTTCTACAAGTGGAAATAGATGTCTATTGGTTCTTAGCGAGTTGTTTTAACTTCTCTAAGCCATTTTTTTGAGGTAATTACAAAAATAAGGAACATTTCTTTTATTCACCCGAAATTAAACATTATTACAACAGAAGCGAACATCTGTTTTATTGTGAAACTAAAAAGTTTATATGTTCTTAACTTAGATATAGCTAATTTAGGAAAAAAATACTGAAAAAGGCCAACTAAAATGGACACTTATTTTCTTTTTTTCTAAAATCCTTAACATTTGCCTTTTAGAAAAGTTGCTCTTGGTGAAATATGTTCCTTATTTGGAAAGGTGTACAGCATTATAGAAAATGTTTCTGCTTCGTACTGACAAGCAATTACAGATACTCAGTGTACTCTAATTACATGGTACATTGAAACAATTATATACATATTGTCTGCTTTTCCACATTCAGAATATTCCAGTAATCTACTTATCCAATTATTCTTAATGCTCTTCCACTTTGTGTTTCTTAGCACATAGAGCAATGTTTAGTTTACAGACTTCAGAGCTAGGCACTGAAACAAATGTTTCAAAATACTGAGTATGGAAGACATATTGCATCAAAGCTTGGAGAGTTTTACAAGTCAGTTTAGGGAGTAATCTTCTAGATGCTTCTCTCATAGCTAAAAGCTGTGGCATCTTTATGAGGAAAACTGTCTCCAAAAAGCCCTTCAGCTTTTGTTTTGTCCATAGGAAATTTACTTCCCTTATTCCAGAAAGTTTCTGTATCATATAATCTGCATATGTGTGGCCGAATTTTGATACTTTTTTAAGTTAGGTTTGCCACAGTGTTTAGGAAAAAAACAAACCAGACCAAATTCCTCTAAAATTCAATATACGGAACAATGAACAATGGTATTATACACTGTCTAATGAATAATTGCTCAGATTACTGCCTAGTAATTTCTCTAACATAAACTCTTTTTAGACATATTTCTGCTATCAGAGCATGATAGCTGTCTTACCATTTTCTTGAGTGTTTCTCTCCCAGGTAGGATAAGGGATATTTCTTTCTCTGAGACTTAGCTGAATCTTTTTCTTTGAGTAATCAGCACCTAGCTGCATCTGCATCTTTAACATTTGCAGCTGTTAGTTTTCAATGTCTAGATGTAAAGTCATTCCACAGATGACTGCCATAGAGCTCAGATAGCCCTGAAAGTAGGAATTATTCCTTTGGTTTATTGTCCAAGTGTGTGTACAAGCACCTGCTCATATTTCACTAGCCAAAAAAAGTGTGCTCTAAGATTATGCATTTTTAAAGCAGAGGATATCTTGTACTTTATTAATGTAGGTCCACGGTACTGCACATTTTCTTACACGAAAATACCCTCCTAGCAGTGTTATTAGGGAATAATGGGGAAAAATCCTATTACTGGGCCTTTTATAAAACCCAGTGAAACTTTATTTTAAAATGCTTTTTCTTCCTGAAATTATTTTAACCTGATCAATAAGGAAAGTGGCAGAAAACAGTTCAGGGCCTTGTGTGATACGAAGTCAGTAAACACATGCTCCCCTGAATGATATCTACTGTATTGCACTGATCTCAGTAATTTCTGAGTTTAAGGGTCAAGAAAATTTTGGTATTTATTTCATTCTAACAGATTTTCTCAGAGGGAAAAATCTTGGTAGAAATATGGCTTGAGGCCATATGGCTTAAGGCCATATTTCTGACTAAATATATAACACATATAGATACAATGAAGTAAAATAAATTAAAGGCTGTTACCTATTCAGATTTTTTCAGTTGCCTTTAGTATTAGTTATTCCCATCTAAGTTTCAAGTGTAAATCACTATCACTAATGAAAGTGTTAGATTACAATGTTATCATCTGAAGTTTTCCACTGCTCTTTCTTTTCTTGTGATAAGATTATGATTAAAAAAAATCTTAGAGATATTCAGCAAGAAAAATTATGGATGTTTTTTACTTAAAAAAATTTGTGAGTGTATACCATCTAATCACCTGAATGTCTGTTTAGATTTTTCTGTTTCCTTATTTGAGTGTATCTCAAATTTATAATCCATGAGCAAAACAGCATGGAACTGCAAAATGATGTAAGTATAGCTAAAAAATTCCAAGCACTGTGTACCTCTCTTATTTCCTGTATACATACAATTCTGATTTTAATGCATGCTTTAAATGTCATGACTTTGTACTGATGACTGCCTTGGGGCCTGAAGGTTTGAGGATTTATAGTAGACAGTAAATCAATTTTATTTTCTTGGTAGTGTTAAATGAATTAAAAATAGATCTGTTTACAGACTTTGTTTTTACATTCCTGTATTTCAATTGGGCAATTTGTAGTCTGAACCCTTATCAAAATGTAATTTGAATGGCATACATGTTACTATTATTTCTAGGGCTGGATTTAGTCCCATATGGAGTTCAGATTCGCAATAAATTTTTGTCTACCATGGTAAAAATAATATTGTTTGATCCACTCATTTTTATTATCACTGGATTCTCTGCAGGGATAAATCAACGTTTAGCTTCAGTCTATCAATCTCTTTATACCATAGAAATAACAACTTGAAAATTAATTTCCAGTCTTCTGACTGAGCTTAGTTCTTTACCTTTGCAATTATTCTAGTATGCAGCTTCATAAACCATAGATCATTGCAAAAGTCTAAAAATAGCATATCAGAAGGGGAAAAAAGTTACTAAAATTAAACAGGTGGGAGGAAAATGATTGTTCGCTTCACTTTTAAAGGGTATTTTCACTAAACAGTTAGGGGGGAGGGCTCATAATAGTTTTGTGGCTTTTGGCTCTGGGAATGTGGAGTCACAGAGTGGATCAGAACTACTGTTGTTGCTCTAAGATTGACATCAGTCACTATGAAAAGCTTCAGAGGAAGACAGCCAGCAGTGAGCAGATAGGAGAAGAAAATTAGTCCATGGTCACCTGATGGAGGACATACACATGCAGTATGACTAAGAGGTAAAACCTGACTAGAAAGAAGAGATATTAAACACTGTAATCGAATTATTTTGCTGCTACACATATGTGTGTGTATATCTAGGTAGCTAACTTTTTCTGTGTTAAATACAATTTTTCTTGAATCTTTTCTTGATGGATACACAAAGTAAGCCTTGGTGTACTTCCATTTATGTCACTGAAATGGCAGGGCTTAATCTGCTTTTCAGTACACAGTTTTGAAAGATGTAAATCTGTGGTTGATCCCTTCTATTCTCATGCTCCAGAAAAGATGCAAGCCATCTGTATTTTAACATCAAAATTGCAGTGCAGAATCAGTTGTATCACAGGGTACAGGAAGCCTAATTTCAAGGAGATCATGCCTGCTTTGACAATTATTTTTTAAATTTATTTCCATTCAGCTGCAGGTGGATGTGAGAAGTAAGAACACAAGAAATGCCTTACTTGCCCAGACAAATCATCCATCTGCCCTTATTCAGTCTCTGCAATGGCAAATTGAGATCACGATGGAGAAAAAGTAAAGGCCTGAATGCTTCTTGTCATCAATGTCTCATTTCCCTCAGCACTTAGAACTGTTTTATTAGATATCAGAAATGTACATTCCTGCCTTGTGCTTTTAATGTACATTTCCAGATACACTATCCATGATTTTGTCTAATGTCTGAATTTGCTGACATTCAAATCTTTAACTCCACCTCCTCTGGAAAAAAAGTAGTGAACTACCCAGTGGGTAAAGAAAAAATTTCTTCTACCTATTTTCTACCTACTTGTGGAACCCACTGTTCCTCAGCTATTTAGTGGCAGGTCTTGGCGAACAACAGCTAGATATCCAGCCTTTTCACAGCTTTCATGGTTACATAAACCTCAGACTTATCCTCTTGCATGCTGTCCCTGAGCCTTTTCCTTTTCAAACATGAGATGATTTTGGACAACTAAGTGACAGCATCAGTACCCTTCTCCAGTTATAACTCCAAGTTCAGTGCTGAGTATGCATGTTTAGATTATTTTCCCTTAAAGTATTATTTTGTCTATACCTACAAGATGTCTCTGCTATCTTTCTGCCCTCTTTCTCAGTTTTCTGATGTTTTCTGAAGTTTCTCATTATTAGCACAGCATTTGACTACTGAGAAGACAGTATCACCTGCAGAGTTGGAAACTTCAGTTATCTCTTTTATGGGTCATTGATGAAGATTTTAACAAAAACTAGTAGGGTAGGATAAGATTTTTTAATTAACTTAATTCATGAATGTTTTCTGCAAAAATATCAATGCTGATAACACTGCTACTGTGCCTTAATTGGTTAGGTACTCCTTGTGACAAGGCGTCATACAGATCCCCAAATTTTCCTGATTGCATACACTGTAGGTAAAAGTGATACATGTCTCACTAGATTAACTCTGGGGACATACAGTTTTCTCTGCACATGTCAGGTCAGAGTAGAGAAGCACCTAACTGAAAGAAATTGGTTGCAGATCATCCAGAAGGCTTATGTCATTGGTTGCCTTCATAGGGTATGTGGAGTTTCTTTTTACTAAATACTAAACTAAGCACTGCAGTGGGGCTGGTTGGTTCTGCCCAGAAGAGTGTGGCAAAATGGTTTGCTCTGCCTGGAGGAACACAGGCTTTTGTTTACCACTAGTTCTGATGATGATTTAATTGCAGATGAAAAGCATGACTTCCTAGATCATTTCAGTGAAATTTATCTCCAAACTACATGATGGTGATGTGAAAATTGATTTATCATCTAAATTGATCACAGGGTGGTAATTACAAATGTCAGATCGTTGCACATATGAACTCATTATGTCTTGTTTATCATTAAATGTTGTCTGGGCATTATGTTTTCTTGACCCTTTTAAATATTCCTTCTTTGTCTTGATCTGGAAGAATATTGATGGGTGATTTATTTAGTTTCAAATCAACTTCAAAACATTCTTATTACATCTAACTGTGATTTGGCAACATCAGATATGCCAGAACATTGAAGGTGCTGAAACTGGAGTGGTTTAAGTGTACAGTTGAGACAAATTTTTCACAGAGGACACCTTTTATTAGAGTGTCAAATCGCAACAGAATAAAGCAAACACTCTTTTGAGTCTACTTAATTGTACACTGGCAAGCTGACGTTTGCCTAGAGATAGCGGGTGGGTCTCAAAACCTCCTTTTTTGAGGGAGAGGAGGGAGATTGGGACGAGATTGTGGTGGTAGTGGTGGTTCCTAGCTATTGTCCTTGTCTGCTGAAAACTTACTCTGTTCCTACGAAAAAAACTTTTCTTTAAGACAGATTATAGGAAATGTTGACATAGTACTCAGGGTTCAGTCAGTTCAGACAGCATGACCACTTATGTGAAAAAAGCATGGTTTTATATAATATATATATATATCGACTCTCAGTACCTGGCCCAGATAAAGATTTATGCGTGAGTGATATTGCTGCTGAAATTTTGCAGTGCTGGCAGAAAGACATTGAAAGGTGAGTAAAGGAGAGAGGATGGAAAGGACAATATAGAAGAACGGGAGTTGATGACATTTTTGGGGAGGACTTGCACCTAGAGCAATGGGGTGCTTTACACAGGCATTTGATGTGTAATGATGATAATCACTGTTACTGCTATCAGAATACCCAGGAGAATGCAATATATATGATACACTTGAACACAAAAGTCCAAATAGCTGAAATACAAACAAGAGGTGAGAGACAAAAGGAAGATTCAAGAGAACCTAAGAAAACTCCCAAAGCAGTTAAAATGCAAGGCCAACATTCATCACTGCACAGGCAATGTAACTGGTATTAAGTGTGGTGTGTAGATTTGTGGGCTTTTTTTTAAACTCACAGTAAATATTTGTATAAGTAAATTTTAGTGTCAGGAAGGTGGTTAGATATTACTGAGAAGGTAGTCTTCAATGGGATGTGTCACTGTGAATAAGCACAAAAGTGCTTGCTGCTGCCATCATTACCTGTTACATAAAGAAGACTGCTATTACAAGTCACAGAGTACAAGTGTACCAGTTGTACAAGTGTACAAGTTGTACACAGAGTACAAGAGTACAAGTTGTAGCTCTGAGCAGTTTTCAAAGTACAGTTGGATACTTGATGCTTTGGTCAGGCCATTTGATGGGAGAGGAGGCACTCTGATATGAAATCAACACCTGCCTTGCCATAGCAGAGGTTATTTCAGACAATGTCTGAGCTTCTGAGAGATTTTTAATTCTATGGACAGAAAAGGAAGTCCCTGCTGGGTGTCACATCTTCGGCATAAAAGATTTGCAATGTTTATATATAGGTCAAATGTTACCACCTATAGAAGTGACCAGATTCTGAGTGGATGGGTGGTGTCTTGGGGGTGGTGGAGGTTTGTCTGTGGTGTAAGAAAGGGCAAAGGACAAAGGTGTAGAGAATGTTCTTTGAATTTGACACCAGCAATTCTAGACTTCTTAGTACACAGGTGTGCAAGTTACTGATTTTTCTGTTAGGTGTATAAAACCAAACTCATGTAATTCAACACGTAATTTCTGCTGATCCTGAATGAAAAAGTTTCCCATTACTTTGTAAAACAGAGACCCTCAACACTTCTGTTCCAGCTTAAGAAAATATTCTCTCTGGCTCAAATGAAATTGCCCATTTGGCTTTTTTTTTTCTTCTGAAAATACTTAAAAAAAGAACATAACTGTATCTGGTCTTGATACACCACTTGGAAACAAACAACAAAAATTTTCTTACCCTTATTCAAATCTTATTACTAAATTAGACATGAATTTGTGAAGAGTTTCAGTGGTCACAAAATTGCTGATTTCAGTGGATGGAACTACTTGGGGAAAACAAATATTCGCCTGGTTTCTATTATAATTCTGACTATCAGGGTATGAGCCTGCTCTGGTGACTTGGTGTGGGCTGGCCTTCTGTCAAACCCGTGTTAGCTGTTCCCTCATGAGTGGGTCAAAGCTACTGTAGATGAATTATTATAATCCACGTTTCTTTGTCTGTATTTAAGTTGGGTGAATAAGTCATAGACACTGTAGTAATGACATTAGTTTTGTGTGCCTTTCAAGGCTACAAATCCTTCTGTCTTGTCAGATGATCATTTCCCAATACACCTGTCCTGCAAATACTGAGAAATGATTTCCAAGTATTATGAAAAGTGTCATTTAGATGTTGTCCAGAAGTAAATATATTAGACAAAACTGTGTGGCAAAATAGTTTACCTTTCAAACAACATCATCAGTCTTAAGCTGGTGTCATGTAGTTACTGATTCTGACTACTAATTCTGATTTATGCTTTACTGTTTTAAATGAATGAGCTTGCTTGCAGACCAGGTAGTATTTAGTGTGAGTGCAGGCCCTGGTCCTTGAAATAAAACATGTTTATATTGTTGGGAAGTGATGTAATGACAGCCCAAATTGTGTTTGTTAGCATGTGAAAACCTTTAGCAATATATCCATCTGTTTTCTATTAGAGATATGTATGCAATGACAAAAAATGTCCATGGATAACAAACTGGAAAATGTATGCATATTCGGCTGGCTGTAAGTACTGGGGAGGGTTCAGGGGCTGTTTGTTGTTGTGTTGCTTTTTAAAATATTTTCCAGTGACAGAACAAGTTTTATGAAGGTTCTGTAGAGAAACAACATTATCTTTTGTTTGTGCATTTGATTGTTTTAATAAGAACATGAAAATAAAAATTAACGTGAAAATTACCTGCCTTTCTCTGCATGTGTTGGGAAGTGTGGGTACTTACAAACATTTTAATTTTGATGCAGGGCCATTTCTCATTTGTTTACTTACGTTGCTGAAACACATGGGAGCTCCACTGAGTATTTACAGACCTCTTTTGCTGGGTAATTAATTGGTGTATAGTGAGGGTGTTTCTTATTCATGAAGTTAGCCTTTTATATCTGTTTCACTAAAAGTAACATCAAGGTGTCTGATGCCTTTCTGAATTTAGGCTTTACTACATTTGAGGGCGTTCTCTGTGTAATTTGAAGTTATTTTCACATTCACATATAGTCTTATATTGTTTTTTTATGGACTTAAGAAACCCAACTCAGTCACCAATAGAGTAAGTATTCGAACATTATAAGTGCTGCTCTTTTTTTCTGCATTTGCACAACTTTTTGTGTCACTCAGGTGTTTTTCTTGTCATTTTGTTTATTTGTTTTAAGTAATATCTTAAAGTTTTCTTTTTGATTGTAAACATTTTAGGCATAAAAGCACATATTGTGGTTTTATGTATGGATGTCGTCTAGTTCTCACATCATAATGATCTTGGAAAAATCAAATATTGTAAAGCAGAAAAATACATCAAACAAAATCAGACACTGAAGGGAGATGTTCCCCTGAAATAACCGGAATGCTGTTGAAATTAAAGTCCTCCTTTAGAAGTGGTAGAGCATGAAAGATAATGAGGTTTAAGAAATTCAAGTTAAATCTGAGGAAATGAGTAAAAGAATGTGCTCATTTCATAGCCAATTTAAAGTAAATTGAAGCTTCAGGACATTTTCTAGAGAATCTTTGGGTTTAGTACAGCTTGTACCAGGCAAAGATCCATGTAGTATGAAAGAGGCAATTGTATATATAGAAAAAATTGCACCTTCTTTTTTTATAAATGCCCTGAAGATTTTTAGAAATAAATTTTCTTGCTGGAAATTCATCTGGGAAACGAGTTTATAAAATAATTGTTTCTGAGATTGTTTTTTTGGTTTTTTTTTCTTTTTTCTTTTTTTTTTTTCATTTGCAGTAGCATATGATTCGAAAATACCAAGATGGAAAATAATGAACATGCATCAAAGTCAATGTTTGGGAAAGCTGGATGGAACCATTTAAGTGGAATTTAGATCTGTGATGATTACATAGAATGTAATTATGGTTGGGGATTATAATTCATCTGTAAATGCAGTCAATAGAGAATACTGTGTGTAAAAGTGAAGATATGTCCAGGTTCCACAATGTAACAATGTCAATGTCAATCTTAATCTCAGAGATTTAAAAGCCTTTTGCAATGGTGAAAGAATTTATTCAATAAACCATATAAGAAAAAAAAACCTCATCAAAACTCCAGTATTTCGGAACCTCTGAAAGTTTTTTCCAAATGATATAAAAGCTTCTGTTAATAGCAGTTAGACTGTAGGGTGAAACAGAGGAATGAAGGTTTACAAAAGAATAGATGAATTGGCCAGAGCAGCAGGGAGGAGGACAAAGCCTCTGGGAATCCATCCACTGGTTGGAGGCATCCGTGCGGCACTGCATTAACACCAACCAGCCTTGAACGCTGCCACTTGCCTGATGAGCCCCAGTGGAGGTTTTTTCACTCATTGCTCAAAACCTGTGTGGAAATATCTTTAGTCAGGATGTGATGAAATCAGTGAAGCATTAACTGCAGGATCATAATAGAATCATGTCTGATTGTTTTGTGATTGCAGCTTTCCCAGTGGTTTATATTTGGACTTTGTTCACAATTAACCTATTGCCATCTGGAATTTATTTGTGACCTTGACAAGTAAGGGAAAATTGACTCCTTCGACAGCACTGGAATTCATACAGAAGAAGGAAAGCTTGCACTGTAGTGCATATCTCCTAGACAATTTTCTGATTTGTTCTAATGATTTGTCTCCATAGCTTAAACATGAAGATTATAGAATCATAGAATCATTTAGGTTGGAAAGAAACTTTAAGATCACTGAGTCCAACTGTTAACACTGCTAAGTTCACTATATTTATACATCTTTCAAATACCTCCAGTGATGGTGACTCCACCACTTCCCTAGGCAGCGTATTCCAATGCTTGACAACCCTTGTGGTGAGAAAACATTTCCCAGTATCCGTCTAAACCTCCCCTGGATCAACATGAAGCCATTTCCTTTTGTCTTGTTGCTTGTTACTAGGGAGAAGAGATTATTTCTTATGTTCTCAATATCATTCTGAAGTAATTGCAGCTGCAACTTTCAGCAATGATTCTTTACAACTGTGGAGTAATTTTTCCCATGGATACTCACAAGGAACTATCTGTTCTGGTCTCCAGTTCAAGAATAAATGGGCTTCTTCTGTAACTAACTGTAAAGCTTCCACCTTTTAATGGGAAATCCAAAAGATGAGATTTTATCAATGGCAAGAGAAATGAATTACACTGAATTCAGCAGAACAGCCACTTCATTAACATGCATCGAAGTCTTGATGTGTACCCTGGTAGAGGAAGGTCATGACAGTGCATCTGATGACACAGTGAAATATTCCTAGTATCATTTGGAGAAGTAAAAAATCTCTACAATTGTCTGTATAAAGCAGATATGGTAAGAATAATTTTGTTTACATGACATAATTTTTAATATCAAGCTGTATATGAGATGGAAGTAACTGTGTGTAATGATTTTGCAGAGCTTCATGAAAGTTAGATATATAATTTCTCTTTTTTCCTGTTTTTTTACTCTAGTTCATATGTGTCTTGAAAGGACATGAATTGCTGCCTCTGAAGACTGATGTCTCAGATGACAAGGATCATCTTTTAAAAGTTCCTATCTCTTTCCACTGGATGCCAAGGCAACCCTGGTGACTCATTTGAAAACATACTTTACGGGTAGGCGTGGATCTTGCCTATCATGTTCTGCTTGGTGGGAAAGAGATCTGTATCCAGCAATCAACCTTTGCTAAACTGATTCACTATGTAACAATCTGCATCTGTTAACGACAAAATAATGGGAACAGTTTTGCAGATCACTTATTGATTCCAATGTATGAACATCTTGCACAGCAGTGACCTCCTCCCTATTTATTTAACGTATAAGAGAAGTGTGAAGCACTTACAAAAATTGGCAAAAATTTGTTCTAAAAGTAATGGAGAGCAATCCAGCTCCTCAGAGTACAACTTTCATCTGCATAATTTTTTGCCTGAAAAGCGCAAAATCCCCTTCAGTTTTCCAAATAAACCGGCATTCTGCTTTCTGCTCTTGGAAGTATCCACAGTGTTTGGTAATGATGAAGAATGCAGTGAAATGCCTGGCAAATCATATTTGCACTGATGAAAGAACTTAATTGAGCTAGACTAGTAGTGACGTTTTTGCTAGGACTAGAGGTTTATCCCTTCCACCTGAAGAGATTTATCTGGCAAGATCAATGCAAATAAATGCAATACCTCCCAGAATTAGCAAGCCTCAGAAAAGATTCACTTTTGTGAGAGCTGTAGTGTCTGTATGAGACCATTTTATAGATAAAGGTCTTATGAGTAAGATGCAGAGGGCCATCTTCTAAAGCCTGCTGGTTCTGTGAAAAAGCCAGATGGTAATTCCATGTACTGAAAATTATTGTGAAGATCAGATTTGTTCATTGCAGAAACAAGTCTAAAATGGTCAACAAACCAATAAAACAGGACATCTTGGCTCAGACAGTGAACTTCTCCAGAAGTGGTAGCAGATGAAGATGTCACCTCAGTATTAGAGACCCGTAGCAAAAAGCCTTTTTCCAGGCTTCACTTGGAACCTCAGATGTTCCACCCTGTATTGGAAATAAAAGCTCTCAGTGATATTGCATTTCTATGCGAGGAGTTCCTGAACAAGAATGAAGAAAGCTCCAACTAAAAGAAATTCCAAAGCAAAAGCATAGCTTCATAAGCCTTTATAAAGGCAAAATTAACTGCTAGATATTAGGAAGGACGTGTGGTAATATTGTGAAAAAATTAAATTTTCTCCATTGAAAGTTTTCTATGTCAGTCCTTCAACATTTGATGCCATTCTCACATCTAGATAAACAGGGAAATGGAGAAAAGCATTTCCAGCCTGTTGGGACCTTTTTTGACCTCTTTGCCAAATGAAAGTAGTAAGGTCACTTCCATACAGAGCCCTGCACAACCCAGCAGAACTATGTGTTCCAGTGATGTCTTCCCTGTGCAGAGTGAAGAAGATCTTCCTCCCACCTGGGAGTTTGCCTGAGCAGAAACTGAAATCCCAAATTCACCAAATCTCTGGGAAATTTCTAGTGGCATCTGTGTATCAAAGGATTAACCCTAAACACATATCTTGAAGTATTAAGTACCAAACTGGAATGACATAAACTCCCCTGTTCAAATGCATAAAGAACTAATGGAAAGAAACTTTAAATCATGGTCTTAAGGGCCTGCACCAAGAAAGAGACTTAAAAAAAGCTAGTTGCATCCCATTCCATGAGCAATAAGAAACTATTAAAGCTGGTGTCATTATTTAAGTAATTGACAATGTGGGCTATTAATGGAATTAAATGTGAAATACCCAGAGTGTTACGAATTATAAAAAACACAGAACTGACTTGTGCTACGTTATAACTTCTCTTTCTTTCAATCTATTCCTTAATAGGTACGTATAAAGTGGAATATAATTTACTGAATAAACCTGAATTCTGTTATATGGAAAAGTTGGCTTTTTGATAAAATTTCTAAGAAGCTCAGAATTTGTTTAACTTGGGTTCTTAATGACCCTACAACTTTGGCATGAAAAGCAAACTGGTGTTGTTGTGAAGAGGGAAGATGGAAAATCAGAGAAAGCATACTTTTCCATAGTGGAAGATCTGAAAAATTGTTAATGCTCAAATACAAATTAGTAGTTTTATTTTACTGCAAACATCTGTGTCCTGAAACCAATTTTGCATGCAGCCAGTGGAAATGAACACTTCCCATGTGTGCTGGCCTAACACTAGAGAAATGTTTAGAGCAGCTGGAGAACTCTCGTACAAAACACTTTCCTTTGGAAAATGGCAAGCTGTTGAAACAGTCTTTTTAAGAATGGGTTGTTTTCAAAAGCCTTTTGAATTTTGAAAGAAAAGTATTGACACTGCCAAAAAAATTTTGGCCTAACTTTTGCTTTAATATAAAGATTCAATTTTTAGTTCAAACTAACTTCTTATTCACTTAAATTAATTAATGTGTGACAGTAATTAATTAACTTCAAATGCAACTATGTCAACATTATCTGAACAATCTGTTCAATGTGCTTATTGCTAGAGGATGATGCCACAGCAGAACACAAGAAATACTATTTACATATCTTAACTGAATATTCTAGACCATGAGATATCTTATTACAGTGTAAAAATTGTATCTGCAAAAAATATACATAAGTATTAATATTTTGTAATAATAAATAATGTTATAATATTGATATTAAATTAATAAATGTGTCATAGCAGAATTATATTTATCATTACATGAACACAACTAAACAAAAATAAACACAAAGAAATCAAATTATATAAGTAATGTTACGCTTTGATTTTTGCTGAGCGACAGTATCATGCACCTTTCGCATTTCCCACTTTCCCCACAGCAAGGATACATACTTTCCAAGCATCAGCATGTGCGTAGCGTGGTCATTTGAGGATCAAGTCCTCCGTATGTTTTTCTGCTAATCATTTGTTCACCCAAGGTTTTTCTGAATCAGTGGTCTAAAATATGTTGAAATGAATTATGTTTGACTAGACAGATACATGACTATTTGGGAGTATGCTAGAGAAACAAACAAAAAAAAAAGGTAGAGTGAAGTGTTTATTTATTTAAATTTGGCAAATACAGAAGATTGGTAAATACATTAGACTGAGGAAACTAAATTAGATCTTCCTGATCATCTCTCATTTTATTCCAGTTTGCAATCCAGCAGGCAAAGTAGCAGATTATTTAAATTGTTTGGAAATCATTTCAACGTGTCCCATGTTTACTGAGTCATGAGATGCAAATTTTCAATTGCTATTGTATGCAAACTGGAAATCTGATATATTGGGGAATATTCTCTAGAGGGTGTGTTTAAATTGAGACATCCAGATTCCACTAAAGCCAGTAGTAGGTAGGCACTAAGGTATCTCTGCATTCAGGATTATCCTACACTAAAATCACTGTTTTCCTACTCATAATCAAAATTGTAGCAGGGTCAATGGGTTGGTCTGCTGCAACTCACATAAATTAGATTAAACATTCACAAACTTCTGCTAAAGAGGTACTTTTTTAATATATATATTATTTTAGCTTTTAAGCTAAAATATTACCTGTGAATACTGAACTCTCGGTTTATTAACAAACTACCCCAATTGCTACTATCCTTCTTTCCTTCCTTCCTTCCTGGCTGTTAGCAAATGAATCTCAGAAGTCTTGTTGACTGCAGTGCCATTCTATGAGTAACTGAATGAGTAGAAAAGGTTTTATCCTAGTTCAGATCATTTTCTTTATGTTCTCATTCTTATTTCCCTATTATTAATTATCATACTAGTGTTCTTTTCTCAATTTTATTACATGGTGGAGTTTTCTACTGTGTTTGTGGGGTTTTTTCTGCAATAGATTTTATTATTGTATAGTTCTGTTCTATTTTTTTTTCCCTCTGATTATTTTTATTTCACCCTAACTGGTGAAATTCCAATTAATAAGGGAAGAAGTGCTAACCATTCCCTTCCCTGTTTTCTCCTTGTCAAGCAACATGGGATGCAGAGAGAATGGCAAGACTTGATTGCGTCTTTTTGTTTGTTTTTTTGTTTGGTTTTTTGTTTGGTTTTCTTTTAGGGACCATTACAAACAGAAGAGGACAACTGCTCAAGTTGGTATTTCTACAGTGGTTAATCAGATTCAAAAGATAGCTGACATTATATCCTTCTGCAAAGACTGTGTTTATCAAAATCACACAGGTTTTCCAGGGGGTTCTCATTGATCTCCATGTGCATAGCAAAAAATAATAAAACTTTAAAGAAACAAATAAATTATTGCCTTTGGAAAGAGCTGGTAGCAGCAGCCACAGATTTTGAAAAGGGTCTAAAGTACTGGATTATAGTTACGTGCCTAAAATGCTGTTTGCTATGTCAGCCTGTTCTATGAACTTATAAAGATTATCAAAGCTATTAAATGAGGCAAGTAAACAAATTATTGGATTTAAGATTTCTCTTGCTTTTCTATTTAAGAAAATATGATATAATTTTATGCAGCATCTGCTGTAAATTAAATGTGTTATTCAGCCCCTTTTCCACAATTCCTACATACATGTTTTCATTGATAACAAACAAACACAGTGTTCTGAAGTTCTGAAAGCCCACAGCTTTCACAGTTTGTGCTGCATCGAGAAAGTATGCCTGTTCTTGCTCTTACCAGAAAAAAACTGATTTAGGTTAAACATGCTGATAAATGTAAAAATGGTAATATTTCAAGGTATTGTGGTTTTGATGGAAACAGCTTGTTAAATATATCAAAGCATTCCATAGATGACAGCTGAATGAAACTGGATGATTAGGAATTGATTGTGGTTGAAAACACACTTTCTTTACTTGAAATTTAACAACATCTGTACATACTCCACCCAAATATTTGTTTTCTAAAACTTGGCATTGTGATGCATACAGAAAAAAAGCTAAAGAACTTTGTATGTTCAGAAATTGTGCAGAACAATTAAACAGGATGTCATTCAGATTCAGCTGCTGTGACAAGAGAATAAAATGTGAATTGCATGCAGAATACTATTCCCCCTCTGTGAACAGCATCAGAATATTTTTTTGGCTTGTGGGCTAACAAGTGACACAGTTAGCTGAGTGACACTTCATTTCCAGCTAATTCTTAGCAACGGACTCAAAGCAGTCTTTGTACAGCTGCACTGACTGACATAAGCTCTACTATGGTATAAGGTGCTGTTAAATCAGTGATTTGGAGAATCCTACAAAACCTACAAAAACTTGCCCTCCAAGGTAGTAGAGAGATTAAGATTATTTTTTAACTCTTCCGTTTGTTTTTTGTTTTGTTTTTTTTATAGTTTCAAATCCCAAGGGCTCATTTCTCATCTCAAAATATTAAACAGCAATCTTAACATTAAATTCAACAATGCCAGTATTTAGTTCTCAACTGACAATTATAGAGTTGTATATTGTGTATGCTTTTCATGTGTACTGAGAAGCTGCATTTGGGATACCAACCATTCCTTTGGTTTTAAGTCTTTGAACACCTTAAACATGACAAGATAAAGGAGGGTTTCAAGATTCATGTGGATGACTGAAGCCATAGTCAGGATGTAGGAGAGGCAGAACTACACACCCATCTCTTCTTCAGGGACCCCATTTTGATTCGGTAGTTTCAGGCAGAAGTTTCAGTGTGCCAGTGACTGCCTAACAATACTGTGCATATTGCAGAAGCCTCTTTGTAGAGATCTCTGTACCTCTGCCCAGGTAAGCATCAAAGTACAGTCTGAATGCACAAAATGTTGACGTTGAATTATTGACAGTTCTGAGGATGTATGCTGAAACTCAGTGCAAAGCAATCTCATCTGAGATCTATGACTCTGTAAAAGAGTAATAAAGATTAATACAGTCATATCATCTTTAAAAGCCATTCCTTTGAAAAGGTAAAGCTTGCGGACTGTTTGGTAAATCACCTAACTTTGTGTTGCCTATCAATTAAAGATATTATTATCACTCCAGATGTAAATTAAGAATTTACTTATACAGTGCTGAAGTGGGCAAGGAAGAGTGACATTTCTAGGGGCATGGAAAAAATTAGTGCTCAGAATATTTCAGTGAGATATTAAGTAACTGGAATAGCCATTTACATCACAGCAATAATAAAAGTTCACCAGCTGACAAGATGCCAACGCAAATGGCAGAATTCCTATCTGCATCTAAAAGTTCCCTTTCCCTTTAATGTTTAGCAAGACACTACATTTTTCATAGATCCTAGCAAGATGAGCACTAAAAATCTCCTGAGCACCAAAAAACTCATGAAATATACTGCAAAACTGACAGGTAAAACTGATAGCTGCTGCCAATGTAAAGACAGTCATTAATTATGGCTCCTACAGTACCTGCACTCATGTCTTGAGTTGTTTATCAACACACATGAAGTGTAAGTAGCAGATTTTTTGCAAAAAAACCCACTAAAGATGTAGTGTTTGCAAAACAGGTAGTTAGGAAATACCTGAAAACATATCTGCAGGACACCAAGAATACGAATAACTGCCATTATTCTGTGTTTTATTCTAAGTGGGCAGTTACAGTTAAAATCTTCACATCATGAAGTCTCCAAAGAATGAGATCAATAATTTCTCCAACAGGGTAAAATTTCAATTAGTTATAGCTAAGCTGACTATGTTTTGCAAAAGTCACACTTCTTTCAGTTTTCTTAATAAAAGACAACAGTTTGAAAGAAAACTTCTACAAATTTTTATATTACTTTCATTTTCATCAGCTTTTATGAGAGGAAATAGCTGTTTATCACCCAGCTGAGGTTAAGCTATATAGATGTAGCAATGAAATTAGACTTTAAGCTCTATAAAAATAATCATGTATTCAAATGGTGATGTCATGGTTTCTCCTGTGATACATTTGATGGAAAAGTTGGCCCCTAACAAAAGTTGCCTCTGTCCCTCATGGAAGACCTCCCAAATGCACAGCTGTTTTCTGAGAATCAAATGCAAACCACACAACTGATATTTGTATATAGCATTTGATTCTGCTTTTTCCTCCAGCTGCTGACAGCTTAATAACACCTGAAAATAGCCAAAGACTTCATAATTCCTGGAGAAGATTGGGATATATTCCTTAGTCCTTTGCTGATAGAGCTTCAGGAAAGCTCTGCCTGAAAAGGTGGGCTTCACTATTTGTTAGCTTTCTTTATTCTTTCTAAAAAGAAAGTTTTCCTGGGCAGCTTAACCTTCTTCCTCACAGGATCCAGGCCATTCTAATTAAACCAGATCATCAGTAAAGTACAAGAAACAGATGATAGGACCATGCATGTAAGGAAAAGAGTGCTGGCTAGAATATGGGGTCATGCCTTTTGACTTGTTTCACTGGCTGCTTATGCTTCCCCCCACACACACTCCTGCATAAGGGATCAGAATGGCAATGTCTTCCCTCACATTGATTAAAAAATCCTCACCATCTCTTGTTTATTTTTTTTTCAAACTCTGTCAAGCTCCACTAATTTTTGGATCTATTTAGGCACTGCTGCAAAAGAGACAAACAGCCCCATCCTACCAAAGACACTCCCCAGCTCCACATTTCCTGTGTGGTTCTTCCAGCCTGTGACTTTAGGCAGCTGTATGAGCAGTGAGTCTATTGCAGTCCTCATTGCTTGTGACATATGGGTGATGAGAAGTGACCTTGTAATGGCTGGGTTTGAGTTCCTGCCTGCAGTGCTCACACTTAACATCCCATATAACCTTCTGCCACTTGTAGCGGGCCAGCAGAAAAGCAATAACAGAAGTAGCACCTGGGTTTTACTCAACTAAGCAGGATTTGCCTCCATGTGGGCTAAGGTCACACAGTTCACACCATGCCCATAACGCTCTTCCCCTGAGCTCAGAGCAGAACATCACTCCAAGACTATATTGTATAGATCTTAACAATAAAAGCTCAGTCCAGCCTTATTTGAGAGAGCAGCAGCAGTCAGCATGTATCTAAACCCTTGAACAAACCAGAAATCAACTGCTGAGTGTGGCAGAATATTTAATGTAGTAAAACCTTTGTTAGAGCAATGTACAGCAACATGAACTACTTGCTTTGAATTCAATATATTGTTCTAGCAATGAATCACCCGTCACAGGCAAAATAAACCTAAAGATTATTTATATTCTCCCAGCTCTAAATCTTCTTTGCTTCCTGTTAATTAGCAAGTGAAATGCACTACTTGTACATGGAACATACTGGCGTAAAAACACAATGAAAGTGTTCTTTTTGTTTCTAGCAGGCATCCTGGTACCTGCTGGTGCTCATAGCCCCAGCCTGTGAAATGATTTTCTGTAGTTACCTTCAGCATCCAAAAGTCATGTGTACATATTCATAATATTAATTTAAAAATTAAACTACACCCCAAAGACCAGAAATGATAGTATTGCAGAAATAATAATATTATATAAGGGTATTTCTTGAATTTCACCTCTATTATTGAAACTTGAAAGCGAAGCTGAGCAAACACAATCCCCAGCCAAAACAAACTCATAAAATATTGCATGCATCCAAATTTCACGTGTCACACTATATATTCCTTCCTTTAGGAAGAAGATAAAAGAATGCACACGTCTGCTATGGTTTATGTTAGTTCATTTAGCTACCTAAAAGTTAACTGTTTCATCTAAGCGTATCCACCACTCAACAACCAATGGGGAGACATTCCTAGAGGATAAGTGACCCTGTGTCAAAATAGGTGATAAATATGAATAGACTCAATTATTCCCTGGTAATCAAGCCTCACTGGATACTGAAAGAGCTTTTAGGAAAATAGCTGAGGCTTGACTCTGTGCTTGTAGACAGTTGTATTTAGAGGAGATGAAATATGGGTAAGGCAATGTGACAATCTTACTAACACAGTACAAGGACCTCTCCATAAGACACAATTGAATTGCTAGCATATTCATATAATTTAGTTTTTCTGGCAATGTCTATATTCATTAATTTCTAGTAGAGGTTCAAATTCAAATTACATCAGAACTTGTCACTTCCAGAGAAATGCAGAGCAGTACATATATCTGCTATGACCACTGTATTTTTCTGGATAATAAACCCTCAATATTCTTTTAAACAAACTTGCTCAATCTTTGGTAACTCAATCCTTTCACTGTATCTTTGTTTTGTTTTGTTTTTTTAAGCATTACTGTATTTTCTGTAAATATCTCTAGGAGACAATAGCAAGGGTCAGTGGTGACTACTAGGTTTTGCTGAGATAACTAGGAATGCCATGTCCAGAATATGATTTTTAGCCATCTGCAATAGACTTTTAACAGAAAAGCATCCGCTTATATTAAGGGAGGGAATATAACTATGGAAAAATTGAAGTAATAGAAATCCATGTCACATTTACAGGCAAATGCCTCAAGGAGATGTTTAAATCCAAAAACACTTAAATGGTGTAATACTGATTTCTCTCCCAAAGGCACAAGTTTGTTCCGTTGATTTGCTTCCATTTTCTTCCTTAGATCAAAACATTAAGGTAAAGGGCCATTAAAAACAAAGACTAGCAGATCCATAGGCCACATGAAGTGTAATCATTGGAAATGTACTTTCTCAGCACAATACGATTTCTGCCTGAAATCGAGATCCTTTGAGTAAATATTTGCATAGTGGGCGTTGCTGCCAATCACCAGTCCCCCAAGTCTAAAGATAGAACAGGTACTTTCAGTGGGAAAATTCAATTGGATATTCTTAGGGGCAAATGTTATACAGGTTTGCTGCAGAAAAGTTTTTTCTTGCATAATATTTTGAATTAATTTCCAATTAATTATAAATTAATTATTCAAACATTTATTATTTTCATATCAACATTTAAAATTTACATTTCTATGAGGTTTGTATTAAAACCACATGTAAAGCCATATGGTATACAATCACAGAATCATAGGATAATTCGGGGTTGGAAAGGACCTTAAGATCATCTAGTTCCAACCCCCCTGCCATGGGCAGGTACACCTCACACTAAACCATATCACCCAAGGCTTCATCTAACCTGGTCTTGAACACCACCAGGGATGGAGCATTCGCAACCTCCCTGGGCAACCCATTCCAGTACCTCACCACCCTAACAGTAAAGAATTTCTTCCTTAGATCCAGTCTAAACACCTGCTGTTTAAGTTTCAACCCATTACCCCTTGTCCTATCACTACAATCCCTAATGAACAGTCCTTCACCAGCATACATATAGCACCCCTTCAGATACTGGAAGGCTGCTATGAGGTCTCCAGGCAGCCTTCTCTTCTCCAGGCTGAACACCCCCAAGTCCTTCTCTGCATGACTGCTCTGAATCTCTTCTCTGCCCAACCTGTAGCTGTGGCTGGGATTGCTCCGACCCAGGTGTAGGACCTTGCACTTGTCATGGTTAAACTTCATGAGGTTGGCATCAGCCCAGCTCACAAGCGTGTCAAGGTCCCTCTGGATGGCATTCCTTCCCTCCAGCGTATCAACAGAACCACACAGCTTGGTGTCATCGGCAAACTTGCTGAGGGCACACTCAATTCCACTGTCCATGTCACCAACAAAGATATTAAACAAGACCGGTCCCAACACTGATCCCTGAGGGACACCACTTGTTACTGTTCTCCAGCCAGACACTGAACCATTGACCACAAATCTTTGCGTGCAACCATCCAGCCAGTTCTTTATCCACCGACTGGTCCACCTATCAAATTGATATCTCTCCAATTTAGGGACAAGGATGTCATGCAGGACAGTAGTGAATGCTTTGCATAAATCCAGATAGATGACGTCAACTGCTCCACCCCTGTCCATCAGTTCCATAGCCCTTCCCTTTAGTGAAGCCCTGCTGGCTGTCACCAAACAACTTGCTGTTTTTCATGTGCCTTAGCATGCCTTCCAGGAGAATCTGCTCCCAGATTTTGCCAGGCACAGAGGTGAGACTGACTGGTCTATAATTCCCTGGGTCATCAATTTTCCCCTTCTTGAAAATGGGGGTTATATTTCCCTTTTTCCAGTCATCAGGAACTTCACCTGTCTGCCATGATTTTTCAAATATGATGGCCAGTGGCTTAGCAACTTCATTCGCCAGCTCCTTCAGGACCCGCGGATGGATTTCATCAGGTCCCATGGACTTGTGTACATTCAGGTTCTTAAGATGGTCTCGAACCAGATCCTCTTCTACAGTGGGCCCAAGGTCTTCATTCTCACAGTCCCTGCCTCTGCCTTCCAAGATTTGGGTGCTGCAGTCAGAGCCTTTGCCAGTGAAGACCGAGGCAAAGAAGTCATTCAGAACCCCTGCCTTCTCCAGGGTAGCCCATTCTCATGATAGCTTCCAGAGAGGGCTCACATTGTCTCTATTCTGTCTTTTATTTGCAATGTAACTATAGAATCCCTTGACATTTATAAATGTATTGGTTCCTGTTTCAGTTCACATTGCTGTCACTTAGCTGCTGAAATTTCAGTGGAATTTTCTATTAATTGTCTCCTCTTTCATAGACTTTCTGGGACTTTTCTTTGTGCTGTGTGAAAGGAAACCCTTCCTGTCTTCTGGCCAGTCAATATTTTGTTTGGTCTCCATTTTAGAGCTTTCTGTGTGAAGTACAGAATGACTGAGAACATGAATGCTCTTTCACCAAGCAAGATATGTCATGAAACTTCCCCTCTTCTGCCACTACTCCCCCTTATAATATCCAAGAGATTCAGAGATGTCTGTTAAGCCTTTGTTGCCAAAAAGTTTAAATCCCAGAAAGATCTGAATATTTGGATCAACAGAAGTGAAATATTTTCAGTTCTGTGTGATCCACGTGTATGCAGTTCTCTTACTTTCTGCCATGTACTTTCACAAAGACTTGTAAGCCATCTCAGCCTGAGATTCATTAGCTTTTCAATTAAACTGGTATGAGGTGGCTCTGGTTAGCTAAGGCAATATATCAGTATGGAAAACTAAGTGCCACTTAATAAATTTCTAAGCAATATTGCCAAATCCACTCGAATGACTGACATCAACCGCAATGATTTAAGGATTTCACTGTACTTCATTCTTTCCAGTGCCATCTCCATATAAAGAAACACACACCAACATATATGCTTTCACTTTTTCTTCCAGGTCATTCAGAAGCACACAGAAAAGTTGCTTATGTACTTACAGCTTTTTTTTTTTCTTTTTCTTTGCTTGCATTTATTTTCTCAGTTGTTTCTAGAGAGATGAGAATGTGTCCCCAGTTGCTTAATTTTCACTATACTGACCTGATTAGGTTCCTTCTAAAAAAGAACTCAGACTTTCATACACATCAAGGTTAATGTTCCCCAGTATAGATTCTTACATCTGAGCTAGCTTTGGGGATTCCTCCTATAAACAGAGTGGAGAAAAGCAGGCTTCTCTTGGGTGAAACTAATCTCATTTTGACAGAGAAATCCACTGCAGAATCATTTGTCTTTCCCTATTTGCCCTGGTCTGCATGAGACTATCTCACAACTGCAGTTTAGATGTCTAACATTACATGATGGGTGGACCCCATAACTCACATTCCACAGCTCAGGAACAAAGTGTAGAAAGGGGAATGAAAAGCTATGCAAAGAATTGGAATGTTTTAGGTATTTTGGAACATCACAGGAGAGGAAGGCCAGCTCAAATTTAGGGTTTAAATCAAATTAGAGCTTTCTCAACACAGTTTTTAAGGAAAAAAAAGCTGCTCTAAGTACCCCTGAAAGTAGGCTAAAACTTTTTTTTGTGAGATAAGGGAGCTCTAAGTTTAAATTCCTTTAGGTGAAGAAAAGCACTCTTTAACTTGTCCTTCCGATGACTTTCCTTTTAATTATGGAAAAATTAATGTAGGTGGAGAGTTGTAAAGTGCTTTATTCTGACATCCCTGACGTGCTTATTCTATTAGACCTTTGCATGATACTTTTCAACTTCCTGATGTGTGTCAAAACAATCGCAAATCCACTAACTGCATTTACACTGTTGAATCTGCGTTTCTATTAAAATCCTTGCTAGGAGACTGAGACAGCTTAGAACATGATTAGACTGAAATTTACTTTCACAGGAGTCTGAAGAGACTTCATCATTTTAGAGTATACCTTTTCTTAAAAAAAATATTTTTAAAAGCAATGTGTATATAACTCAATGTGTCACTTTTCTACATTGTGAAAATACATCATCCTTCAAAAGTTCCAAGTCTGCTCCTTTTGAAGTCTACGGCATTAGCTCTATTCACTCAGAGATAAACATATCTAGGATGTTCTGTATTAAGTTTCTGGCCCAGTTCTAGTCCCTTTTTTATAAATGAAACGTCTGTCTTTGAAAAACCTTAAATGGGTGTGATGAAAATCAGAGATACTTCAAGTTCTGTGCTACCTCAGTAGCTCTAAATATGCCTCTTCAGCTCATGAATTTTTCCTGGACAATAATTTTTTTTCCCAACCATTACTGGTGATACAATTTAAAATGTAAGCTTTCATTTATCCACCACCCATAAAAATTAAAAAAAAAAACAACAACAAACAAACAAAAAACCAAATACTACTAAAATAATTTTCAGGTAGTTTTCAGGCTTTTCCACGGTTTTATCCCAGCTCTGATCATATCTAACTTTTCTCATGGCCTTAAAGAGTTACTGCACTTTCTTTAAAGCAGAATCAGCTTTAGATGTGTTATTTTTCTTGCTCTTGTTTTTTAAACTTGAGAGTTGAATATGATTAAACTCAGTTCTGGCTTGTAGTGTATGCCTCAGTAATATTCTTTTTCACATCTTATTACTTATACTCACTGGGTACTTCTGGATATCAAATTCCTATCTCTAAGATGATTGGGTAATTATTATATGGATATTTCTGCACTAATTTTGTTTGTTTGTTGTTTGTTTGTTTAAAACAGCTGTGTTTGTATCAATCCTTTCAAAAAATTAACATACTAATGAGTAATGTCACTGAAATTCAAGTCTGGATCTTGTGCAAAGAATTGTGAAGGGGTATGCAAACTTCTGGAAAACAATCAGAAAACACATTTCACATACAAAAGTGTTTTCTACTTTGCAATAGGAGATTAATTTGGCACTGTGGTTCCTTTAGAAGAGCTAATATCTTGGCATCTTAAAAAAAAAAAGAATTAATTGTGCGATTAAGTTCTGTTACTACAAAGATACTTGATAAAACAAGTAAATGATCCAACAAAGTCTTGTGTGCTTGAGAGTTTGAATGATTTTCCAGCTGCAGTAACTTTCTGATAAATTATATTATCTCTACCCATAAGGCTTGTCTTGATGTAGTCCTTAGCCTGTTCTGAAGTCAACGCCACCACTGAGATGTAGTCCTTAGTCTGTTCTGAAGTCAATGCTATCAACTGAATCTACATTAGATCAGAAGGAGATTTTTGAAAAGTCAAATTAATTCTGAAGGAAAGTAAGTGCCCACTTTACACATGAAATTCATTATCTAGCCCCAAGAAAAACTAAGGAAAGCCAGCAGCTATGCAAGTCTCATCATAATTCTCTCCTGAAACACCTTTAATTTTATAACCAATGAAATGAATTGGAGCTTATTTTTCCATATCTGTTTATCAACATAAATTTCAGAATTATTATGTTTGGCCAATAATATCAAAGGTAGGTTCATTCTCTTATGACATTGACTCTTTTCATATAGGAATTAACTAAGACTACAAAATCCATATTCCATAGGCCACTGATTGATTATTCTTTAGACCCTGATGGAAGACCTAAAATAAAAGAACTCCTACGGTGAAGGAAAAAACAGCCATGGAAACATAGCCAAACTGTGTCTCTGTGAACAATTTTCTTCTTAGGTCTCTACTAGTAAAAATGAAGACAGAATTTATATATGCTTCTTCTGAAATCATACATTGCTGCCAAGTACTGTTGCATTTTATTTTCCATCAAACAACATAGCCAGTGAAAAGAAAAAAAAAGAAAAGAAAATATGAACAGGAACACAGCTTAGAAATTCAAAAAACCTGTAGCATGTAAGGATATTAAGCACGTATCTGTCTGCCCTTGAGGATATATTTAATGTACACTATTCTTTATATGTCATACAAATTTAAACTCCTAAAACTCTTGCTGAGTCTCAAAAACTTCTGCATATAAAACCATAAAATAAAGCACTACAAAGGAACTGTCTTTGTCAATATGTACTTCACATACAGTGCTAAAAAAAAGTGGGTTATGAACCAGTAGTACAGTACATCTGTGTAAACCAGTGATTCTCAGACTGAGAACTCAACTGTTCTAATTATCCATTTATCTAAGGAAAGAGATTACCTCTCTTTGTGAAAGAACATTAAATTTCTGGCAGCTGACACTTTTAAAGCTTGGTGCCTACAGCTATGTTACAGACATGCCCTCATCCAAGTACAATATACATTACAGTAATTCCATGTCAGGTAGCATGGTAGATAGTTTTTATCAGAAAAGAAATACGCAGTATGACACCACTTGGAGTGCTTCTTTATGGGTTGCATTCTAGAACAAAATCAGACATGGCATTTTTCAGTTTACAAAAAGACAGTTAAGGTCACAAAGAATTCCTTATTGTGTGCTGAAAAAGGAGGTTTGGTTAGACAGCTGAGTAACACTTTATATCTAATAGGCTTCTGCTGTGCCTGTTCTACTGGACTACATGTAGTGCTATTGTCACAGGTGAAGAATTCCTGCAATAGCAAGGCTTTCCCCCTTTGTCTTTTCTGCAAGACTGGGAAGGACAATGTTTGCAGCATCTGCCGTCATTATTGAAGAACATTTTTCTATGTAACAACCCACAACAGTGGGGGACACACGGCTTAGATGATTGGTAGATGCACCCAAGCATAAATTATGATTGTAAAAATAATTCTGACTGTATGAAAATTTGTACATAGTGATCACTATTGTTTACTGACAACAAAAATATTGTCTGTGACAATTGACAATATAAAACATTTATAATACAGAAGAAGAATGCACATTATCAAACAAGATTATTTGGCAGCCCCCATTAGACAATAAACCCCATTCTCTATTGGTCAGTATTTTTTGTAATCATGTATATAGTAGTGCAAACTGAGCAAATTGAAACGGGTTTTTGTTCATTTTTGAATGCAGTATACATGGCAATGGAGAGCAACTCCCAGTACATTTTGTTTTGTTGTTGTTGTTTTTTTTAAGACTCACAGTTTAAAGAGAAATGACTGATAAACTCTAAAAATTCTTTTGGGAAAAAATTATTTATTTTAAATTTCATTTTTTGAAAAATTAAGTATTAAAATGGTGGTAATAGCTTTCTAGTAAAGTGTACATTTGTGGACCAACTTCATTTTAATTACAAGTTATTTCAGTAGCACACTTCAAAACATGAAAATTATCTACCCATAATTGAATACTGGATTGAAAGTGTATTCAAAATACAAAGGATTTTGAACTCTTAATCTCTTTCTGTTGAATAATCTCATTGCAAATAATGTCTTGAAGTATATAACACAAATTTGTCTCTCCAGATATCTCTTCTTCTTTTACACTATGCCCTGCTTTCCAAATATTTCTGCCTGATATTAAACTACTTGCTTAAATTCACCAAACCATTACTTTCACCTCTTCCTTGTCTTCATTACTGCTGTAATCAGTCTTATCCCTATCACCTTTCTTTGACAGCTCTTGGTGTCTTTTTGCCCTGCTGAGATACTTTTTTCATTTTCTTCCATTTCTGTTTGTCCCATAATCTCTACTTGTCCTGGCAGACTCCACTGATAATATCTCTATATCAAGCTTTTTTTTTTTTCCACTGAAATTAGTGAAGAAGAACTTTTCCCCCAGATTCACTGAGATCAGTATACCTATGGTTAAAGTTTCAGCCTTAACTCTGTACATGAATTTTATCTATCTTCTCTAATTACCATTTGAATCAAGATTATCTAAAAAGAGGCAGCCATCTAAATTTGTATGTAAATCTTAGTTTAAACAGTAAAACAGACTTTAAGAGTAGATAACTTATTTTTACCATAGTGTCTCCGAATCAGTCAGTTAACTTTTCTTCATGGTTTCTTTTCTCTTTCCCCTAACCTCCAGTCCTCCTGATTTTTGTTATATGGTAGATCCATACGTTGTAGCTTATTGAGTGTATAAACTCTTTGGTCCAGGCATGGTGCTTCTTAATCTATAATAAATTGCTGGTAAATTTAATGCAAAGTAACAGTACAGAGACATTTTAACAAGGCATGTAGCCCTCTGAAGTCTCATCTTGCATGAGCTCTCAAAACAGCACCAAAACTGTAATCAGTGAATTTATTGCAATAAATAAATACATATATATGTATTGACAGTAGTACCTATAAATAGTTTAAATTAAAATGTTTATGATCCAGGATGCCAGGACAGAAATAATACCTTGTGGTTTATGAGAAAATCTTGGTAAAAAAAAATTCTTGAAAACTGTGGGGTGGTTTGGCTTCTCCCCTATAAATGTTACATTGGTCTATAAAACCACAGCGTTCAAAATTTAGTAGAAATATATTTTGCCTTGCCTTTATTTGTTCTCCAGATGTTAAGCATTTGGGGTGCACATGAGACAAATTTTCCAGTATAGGTCCTAAATAATGATTGGGAAAATCCACTGATGTCACTTGAATAAAGGGGATGCTTGTTTCCAGAACTTGCATAGGATTTGTAGATTGGGAGAAAAGTGTTTCTTCCCCTTCCTTCTCCCAGTACAGTTCTTCTGTCTGAGTTCCAATAAGAGGGAATCTTAGTTAACATTTTTTACTGAGGTTGCTTCTGTACTTCTAAAATGATTGTATTTCCTAACTGCATCAGTACAATAAAGTCCGGACTAGTTATTGGAGGAGGGAGGTGAGGGGAAGTGTGGAATGAAACTGCTAAATAATACTCAGATTTCTCTGGGAATTATTTTTCCTTTCTGTCAGTAGGAAAAGAAAAGACTTTCCATATAAAAGTGCCAGTCTGTGTTACATCTGGATTACATCATACAGTCTACGTCCTGTGGACTTGGTGAACCTGAAAGATTCTTACCTTTGCTTTATGAAACATTTCCAAACATCTTTCACCCTATCAAAGGCTCCGGGTAAGGAGATCAACTTCAGGTTTGCGAGCAGCTTTAAATGCTCACCCTTTGAGGCCTTAGCAAAAGAGATGTTTTGCCAAATATCCCATATGGTATGGAAAAGGAAGACAACACAATCTTTCAGATAAGACATAAAGCCTGACTTCTGGACACCAGAGTGAGTCTGTTTCCTATTCACAACCCTCCATGAGGTCATTCCTTCAATAACAATAATAACAACAGTTAGATTTATGGAATTTACTTTTATTATTTTTTCAGGAAATAGTTCCACTAGGTTCTGTGCACTGTTACCTAGAACAATGAAAGTCAACCTTAATGCAGCCTAGCTCAGTATTATGATGTGTTCAGCAAGAGACCCTTTGGCTTTTCATTAGTTTTTTTGTGAAGAAATGTTAATCATAGAATCATAGAATAGTTAGGGTTGGAAAAGAACTTAAGATCATCTAGTTCCCACCCGCTTGCCATGGGAAGGAATATCTCACCCTAGACCATGTAAATTGAAACTAATCTATGACTGAATGCAGTCCACTTTAACAAGTGCAATCAAACAAAATAAAAAGGTCTGTCTCTTCCTCAAGCTGTCAGTTAAGCCTGGAATTCCTTCTGAATTATGCTACCACACAGGCACAGGAAATTATGCTACAATACCCTCAAAAAGGTAGTATTTACCTTGATACAGATTTAAAGAATGGTTTGTTCCTCCCTAGATGGATTAGGCATTCAGATGTATTTTGGCCAGCAGAAAAAAAAGATGTACAAATAGCAATGCCATCAAGAAAATCAGTTCTGATAACGGCCTGTTTAAAATATTTACCTTGGACTCTGTAAAAGTCAGGAATGTTTTAATCCAATATAAACATTGAGTTAATACTAATACATCTGTCCAATTTAAATGCTGAACTGACAGAAAGATTAGGGGGGGGGAAAAAAGGTGAATTAGTAGTTCAGTATCTCTTTTATGTGCCTTTTTTTATTTCTTTGATCTTGAAGCTTTTTCAAATTAAACCAAAGTGTAATTTTTCTTTTCCTTTTTTTTTTTTGAGTTTGTTGAATGATAACATTCAGCTTCTGTGCACCTTTTCTAAGTCAGGAGAACAAGCTGTGTATACAGACTCACTGTGTGCCCCTCTCTGTGGCAGGTTATGCTTAGGAAAGCACTCAGTGTGGTCTTGTTTTTAAAATGCTAGTAAGTCTTCTTCTGCTTTCATTCACTTTACTTTGCAAACTCTCTGTCAGAGAAATTCCCTGAATGGCACCACACTACCCAGGCTCAGGCTGGGAACTGAGTAGGCTCATAAACTGTGTCATATGGGTGCCTCCAGGACTCCTCTGGGATCCAGCACCTGTATTGGCAAGGTTCAGTGTTGAGCTATGGAAGGTGGTCTGACCTGGACTGGCACTTTCCAGCAGGTTTTTTACTGCTACACGCTGGATAATATGGACATGCCACATAGTTCGCAATTCCCTAAAAAAAAATCAGTATTTATTTTTGGCAGAAGAGGTGCAACCCACATTCACTGTGCCAAAAAACACCCAACAGCACATGGAGATATAAGGAGCACATGAAATATAAGCAGCAGGTGCTCAGCAGGAAAGTTCTGAAACTTGTGGCAGTAACGAAGACAGAACTTTCCTCCTAATCTTATTCTTCCAAAAGAAACATTTCTGATTTTATTGACATTGAATACTGTCACTCCTCTTGACCCACAGACACTCCTCTATCTCCATTTCTTTCAGTTAGTAAGAACATAGGAATGAACGTTTAAGAGATTTACCACATCAACAACCCAGATAACAGCCTTAAAATGAAAAATTTAAATGAAAACATAAAAGATTTATACTTCTGGGTCTGAGTAAAATTTACCCCTCTTTTCTCTTTCAGCAGAATTTGAGCATAGCTCTGAATCTTACTGTGTTCTACTGTTATGTCTGTGTTGTGTGGGAGTAGGTGCTATTAGTCACGTATTGGTCTAGACAATGTTTCTAGACAACTAGTTTTTTTCTCACAAGCCATTTTAGTCCATCTTTAACAATACTTGCATCAATGAGCAAAGTCTCTGATTTATTTTTCTTTTGAAACAAGATGGATTTCATTGTAGAAATTAGACTATAGACATTAATTTCACTTCAGATATCTAGAATTAAATGTTTATAGATTTATGTCCATTATATTAATGTTTTCTGCAAAGAAACTAAGCATTCACATTACAAATTTTGAAGAAATCCGGCAGCAGTTGCATGTCTGGACAAAATTTTCTGCTTTATGGACAAAAATATTAAATTTCTAATGAGTTTAAGTAATTCAATTCACATGTTTTCAGTCTTTCCAAGTTCACTGAAATTCCTTTTGTGGTGGGCTTGTTTTAATCATACCTGGTAAATAATATACATTAAGTTTTTAATGTAGTTTTGATACAAACAGAGGACAATGACTAAAACAGACTGCCGTGACTTCTGAAAAACTTTATTCATTCTCCTACACAATGGTAAAACTGCTGAAATCACATTGACCTGAGCTATCAGTGTTATTTTGTGGGACAAGGAAAGGATGATATCTGAAAGAATCTGTGCTTGAGGTTTATTTTATTTTTAAAATCCAAACTTAGAAGTAGCAAAAGATACTGCAAGAATGCCAGGAATGAGACTGCCTGGCTCTTCTGAAAGAAAGATATCTGGAAATAGAAAATACTATTCACCATCTAACATGATTTTTGATGGGCACATGTGGTTTTTTAACTTGCTGCTCAGAAGGCCAAGTTGATCTCTGCAGCATAGTTTTAAAACAGGTGATGGTAGGATCTTTGTGGTAGCTGGTAATGCTCTTAATACTATTTAATCAGTTTTTCCCATCCTAACATAGGAAACCAGGGAAAGAAAAATTCATTTAGACTGATCCATTACAGTCGTAGCTTTCTTGGCAAGTCTGCAAACTAGAGTGTCACATCCAATCTACCATGACAAGCCTTAATGAACAATTTTCTAGTTCTGCTGGGAACTGAACTGAGATTACTGGTACAATTCTGGCACGCCTGACCTCAGTAAGAAAAAGCTTGTATGTCAGAATTTTATCCCTTCTGATCTAATTTGCAACTATCAGTCCAGTTATCCTGGAGCAAGATTAATTAGTTTACTGGCAGCTGATGGTCTACAATAGAGATTTTTTGCTAGAGAGGAGTAGTTAATTATTTAAAAGCCAACTGAAGGTGACAGTTTAGATATCTTTTAGAAGTACAGAGACCTTAGCTGGTATAAATAAGTTGTACTGAGCTTAAATGAACTTTCCTTACATTTTTGCTGCTTCCCTGTCCTAATATTTTGAAGGCATTTGAGCAATATTTATCCAGATATCTTATTGTAGAATCATAGAATAGTTTGGGTTCAAAGGGACCTTCAATGGTCATCTGGTCCAACCTCCTTGCAATGAGCAGGGACATCTTCAACTAGATCAGGTTGTCCAGAATCAAGTCTAACCTGGCCTTGGATGTCTCCAGGGATGCCGCATACACCACTTTCCTGGGAAACCTACACCAGTGTTTCACCATCCTTAATGCAAAAAGTTTTTCCTTCATACCTATGAGCACCACCATATTGGAAGGAAAAGGACTTCTGCAAATACTGATTTTTTTTCATGTGCCATTGAAATTTCAGAAAGCTGAGTTGGGCAAAATGTAAGTAACTTTTCTTGTCAGCTTGAGGGAAGAGAGAGGAACATGGCCTGCAGGACAAAGAATACATCATAGAGAATGGGATCGTATAGTGAAAATACGAAAAAAAAAAAAAAGAGAAAAGATAAGGAGGTTTTAGTGTTCTTAAAGGCAATAGGATGAACTTAATCCAGACAAGGAAAGAAAAAGAGAGCATAATTTAAAAAAGATGGAAATGAAAACAAGAGGAGATTGCATGCAAAGATTTTAAAGTAAATAGCATTGAGCATGTGGTATAAATTACTAAAAGCATAAATATATTCAACAGACAACTTGGTTAAGTGTTTCAAAATCTTTATGTAGAAAGGTATGAAGAAATGCAGATTGAAAAAGCAATGTTATCTCCAGTTACTTTTTCCACTCCTTTTTCAGTGTTCACCTGTTTTGAAGCTAATTTTATCCAATGTCTGGTGTTAAAACATCGTATTTAAAATTAAACTAGTGTAGATCTGTGTAACCGAATTTATCTTCTTGGAACACCATTTCTAGGCAAAAATATGAGATTAATAAACCCCCCTACTTTTAGCTGTAACATTTTTTGTTGCTGCTGCAGTAAACAAAATCAAAAGATAAATCTTGTGCTACTGCTGTTTTTCCCTCCCTATTTAAGTTGATTGAATGCCTTAGAGCAGGTGCTGCTGTGAGATGATGTGTGTTTGTGTCAGTCCCCATGATGAACTATAAGCAAATACTTGGGCTGTGCTGGGTCCATGCCCACACTCATGCTTGGATGGGTGTCTAGATGTGTGCTGCCAACCAAAAAGGAACATGCTGTTTTAGTTACTAGTACTTTAAAACAAGCTATACACATTGGCTGAAAAGCAGGAGGGGGACAGATCTGGGGAGATACAGATTTTCAGGTAACACTGGCTGGCACTGTATGGACACATGCTATAGTCAGCATGGTCAGAAAACACTTTCTTCCATTACAAATCATGACTACTTTTTTTGAGGACAAGACCTGTCTGTGCTACATTTCCTTCCAGAACTAGTTAAGCAGGTGAGGGATTGCCATACTATGCTGAAGAATATAGTGTGCTGGTTTCTGCATTGTGTGGAGTTAATGAGTCTCCCCCTTCCTTCATAGTTTTCCCTAGGGGAAACTGTAAGGCAGGATTCATCTTCTGTGTCTGTGATTGTGTAGCATCTAGCACAATGGCCCACGTTAATGACTGCAGGATACAGCAGTCATGCAAATAACATCCAGTGCGGGGAACCTTTAGTGAGCCTTATAGGCCACAGACCCATAATGACCTTTTACCTTGGCTATTAGCCAGTATATTCAGTAAGTAATACTGCCTTTCATGGACTTACAGATCCTTCATAAATCCTAGTATCACCCTAGGCTGTAATGGGGACCCAGTGCTGCTCAGCTGCTCAGCAGAGTGCTTTTTGGATTTCAGTCTTGAGGAGAAATATCTGCTCAGTTTCTCCTGAGAAAGAAACAAAGCCCTTTGATACCTATTACACAACCTTATCTAGAAAGCAAAGCTGTCATGCTTTTTGCTTCCCAGTGTGAGTTCTGGAGCAGCAGGTACGCTTGGGTGAGTGCTGGGGGGAGTTGGGTGAGTTCCTACTGTCTGAGAAAGCACAGCTGAAAGAGCTGAGTCCATCTCAGCTGGGGCTTGGTGCGAGGTGAGGAATAGAGGGCACAAGTTGGTATGGAGTGAGAGACTGTAGGGAAAACAAATATGACAGTAGGTAGCAGAATACAGACAATGAACTGGGGGGAGAGGGAGGCAAGAGAGGAGATTATAAACACTTGTTCAATAGAACTATGCAATCTCAAGGAAAGAGATCAAAGTTAGAAAGTTTTTCTTACTTAAAAGAAGCTATGCTTAAGAAGGCAGGCAGACCTCTGTTTGACGAGTTAGTGAAACACTGGTTAAAATTACAAATTACATAGTTTATCTTTGTTTGTACTCCACAACCTAAATTGAGGTGGTTGGCTCATGGGTAGGTTGGCATAATGCTAGCAAAAGAAAATGTAGCCCCAGTATTGTTGGTTAAATATAGCTTATATTTTGTTATCAGTTCTCTGGGAGAAGAAAATAACTGTCCGTGCATATTTTGACAAAAACAGAGCTGTAAGTAAGAGTTACAACATGTGGGGTTTTTCTCTTGTATTGAATGTATATTCTCCCAACTCTTGCTGCATGAGGAGAAAAATATCAAGACTGGGATTGCAATATCTCTCAGTTCAATTTTTATTAGCTGCAAGGACATTTAAAACCTGAATGTTTGACTGAAAAGTGTACACATTTTTGGAGGGAATTTTTAATATACACACAGGCACACACACTATATACAGAGAAGTAGCGACTCTATTCACTTTCAGCTGTTGGATGAACTAGACAACAGATGTGTAAAGTTCAAAAGTTTCCTTTCCCAGAAGTGCAGATGACAAACCCATTTGTAATGTATTTGGTAAAAGTAGTATTTTGATTAATTAAAATAGTTTTAAGAAATTATAAAACTACATGTTATGAAGTTTTGTGTCTGGTTATCACCAAGTTGTAAATAACTGAGAAGTAAACCCAGCAATTTTGAATTAATGGTGACATTTAAAACTACTTAATTTTTAAAAACTGAACATTAATGAAGTAACATGCAGCCACCCTAGGAGCACACAGGACAGTAATATTTATATTTTGCACTGTACTGGTGAGTTAAAGAATGATCTTGAAATGCAACTTATTTATATTTTGCACTGTACTGGTGAGTTAAAGAATGATACTGAAATGGAACTTTAAGGTCAATTTATGACACATATAATGCAGGTACCTTTCATTGCCCTCCAGATACAAAAGAAAAAAAAAGATAATGTGGTGTTTTTTAGCTAGTATTTCTGTTTTTTAAGAAAACAATCCTAGTTGAAAGAAGTAAATTCTAACTGAATTTTCAAGATCTCTTAGCAATAGAAAGGAATCTTTCTCTAAAATAATGCTTGATATCTATAGCTAATTCAAACTATTTGTAAATCAATATAGAATTCAGATGATACATGATCAAACTTATTTGTGAGAATTTTGTGGAGTTTTCTTATGGTTTTTGTTTTGATTTGGGGATTTTTTTATATATATTTGGGCATATAAGGCATACCTACCTTTAAAAAGAAGCTCTCCAATGTCCAACTCCCTGTAAATGCTAATAGACAAGAAAAACATTTTTGCTTGTAGAGACTACTGACAGAGTTTTGGAAATATATTGGGAAAATTCCTTGCATTCAAAAGTGAGAAATCAAAACTATTTATATTATTTTTCAGCATATTCATTTCTAACCAAGGTTTGTTTATAATAGACAAAATCTTGTCAGTATATTGTGTGACCTTGAGATTCTTGTGAGCTTCTGTGGCCTACATTGGACTTTCTGTATTCAGAAAAGTAGTATTTTAGGGTCTGAAATAGACTGAAATAAAAGTTTTTTGCTATTGTGCCTAGCTGCATGTTGTGCCTCGATATAAGGAAAACTTTGACCTTAATTTTCTGCTTCAAACACAGTAAAATCCTGTAATATTGACCTGCACTGCTCATAGTGCTGCAGAGCCTCCAGGGCAGAGGTGAAAGCCTGTGCTAAGCTGGAATAGGGATATGCTTGTGCTTGTCTGGCATTCAGCTGTTGGGGACCTCCTGTATACATGTCCTCTTAAGAAGCGATGGACAAGGACAATTTTGGACTGCCAGATATCTCAGGCTATGGGGTTCCCAGGAGGTTCCATGAAATGTGTGCTGCAGACAACTTATCCCACAGGCAAGTGTTCCTCGGTTCTGGTGAATTAAGCATTGTAAGCATTAAGCACTGTAAGCACTGAAAAATGCTGCTGTCAGTGGGGCTGCCTGCGGTAGACTCTTTTCATGACATAAGTATTTTCAAAAGATTCTGCCCGCATGACATCCTTGTCTCTAAATTGGAGAGACATCAGTTTGATAGGTGGACCACTTGCTGGATAAAGAACTGGCTGGATGGCTGCACGCAAAGAGTTGTGGTCAACGGTTCAGTGTCCGGCTGGAAACCAGTAACAAGTGGTGCTCCTCAGGGGTCAGTGCTGGGACTGATCTTGTTTAATATCTTTGTTGGTGACATGGACAGTGGGATTGAGTGTGCCCTCAGCAAGTTTGCCGATGACACCAAGCTGTGTGGTTTGGTTGATACGCTAGAGGGAAGGAATGCCATCCAGAGGGACCTTGACACGCTTGTGAGCTGGGCTGATGCCAACCTCATGAAGTTTAACCATGCCAAGTGCAAGGTCCTACACCTGGGTGGGAGCAATCCCAGGCACAGCTACAACTGGGCAGAGAAGAGATTCAGAGCAGCCCCGTGGAGAAGGATTTGGGGGTGTTGGTCAATGAGAAAATGAACATGAACCGGCTTCAGTGTGCGTTTGCAGCCCAGAAAGCCAACCATATTCTGGGCTGCATCAAGAGGAGCATGATCAGTAGGTCAAAGGAGGTGATCCTGCCCCTCTACTCTGCTCCTGTGCAACCCCACTTGGAGGAGTACTGTGTGCAGTTCTGGTGTCCTCAACATAAAAAGGACATGGAACTGTTAGAACAAGTCCAGAGAAGGGCCACGAGGATGATCAGGGGACCGGAGCACCTCCCATATGAAGACAGGCTGAGAAAGTTGGAGCTGTTGAGCCTGGAGAAGAGAAGGCTACGTGGAGACCTCATAGCAGCCTTCCAGTATCTGAAGGGGGCCTACAGGGATGCTGGGAAAGGACTATTCATTAGGGACTGTAGTGATAGGACAAGGGGTAATGGATTGAAACTTAAACAGCAGAGGTTTAGACTGGATCTAAGGAAGAAATTCTTTACTGTTAGGCTGGTGAGGTACTGGAATGGGTTGCCCAGGGAGGTGGTGAATGCTCCATCCCTGGCAGTGTTCAAGACCAAGTTGGATGAAGCCTTGGGTGATATGGTTTAGTGTGAGGTGTCCCTGCCCATGGCAGGGGAGTTGGAACTAGATGATCTTAAGGTCCTTTCCAACCCTAACTATTCTATGATATATTCTATAATAAAAACTGCAGCATGGAAGATCCCTGTGCTTATAACTTGCTGAGTCTCATTCATGTGAGGAAGGGTTTATTGGTCACTTTCTTAGACTGTTGATCTTGTTGAACCACAGCATAAGAAATTAACTTGAACTGGAAGACTGCCCGAAGTTTCTTGAATTTTTTCTTCCTTTAAAGAAGCTTAGAGCTTGATCCTTTAAAATGCTTTCTATAAATTTTTTTATGAACTTGTCAGGTTGAAAAGTACATTTCCCTTTATAAGGAAAAAAAAACATGCGAAGATTTCATATACAAATTGCTCAGTATTTTTACAGCTCCCCAAGGTGCAAGATGAAAAAAAAAAGAAAGACAAAAAGGAAGAGAAGAAAAAAAAAAGAGATAAGAACATTAGATTTTGTGTTTTTTTGGTTTTTAACCTAAATCATATAGGAAAAAAATGTAAATAGTTTTTACACCTATTGAATAGGAAATAAAAGTGACAGTTTCATTTTCTAATAAAAATAAAACTTGCTTTCTACTGAGTTTTCTTATAACTAGCTTTCAGCTGTCTCTCACTTCTAAGAGATTACCTGTGTGAATAGGAAATAGTTCTATGAGATAAATTTTCTGGATCATTGTCATAGGATTGGATCACAGTATTGGACCGTAGTTTTACATATTATCTGAATATTCCATGGTATTCTAAATCTTTTAGAAAAGGATAAATCTTACTTTTTTCCCACAATCTTTTTCTTTCAAAACACCTTAATTTTATAACCTTAATTTTTTACCAAAAAGTCAATGATGACTTTAAACCAGAACTCATTCTGGCTTGCCAGTTTTAAACTAAATGGTGTTGAAAGTTCTTAAGTGCAGCAGTATCATTATATTATGACAATAAAAATGTTTAATTGTCAGTGAGTCTTTATTGAATATTACTAAAAGTAGAAAGCAGCCACAGTTCATAAAAAATGTAATAAAAAGAAATTTTAGAATTATTCTGAAATATCCTACAGCATCCACTTTAAAAGAGATTACATATGGTAACAGAGAAGGTGGAATGAAATAAATACTTTTGAATCTGTGGAAGAGTTGTGAGTTTCATATGTGATTTTTTTCCTCAGAGAACTTTTTGAAGAAGAATGTGTCAAAATATTCTGGTAACGTTTGCGCTTTCTTTCAGGTCAAAAAGCATAATTCTGACTTCTCAAAGTGATTTATGACTTTAACAAAACACAGTTTGAGTTAGGGAATTATTTAAGGTCATTATCGTTTTGGACAATATACTGTTCTTGAGAGGCAAATTTAATTTAAGCAAACTGCAATTTAAATTAAAAAAAAACAAAAAGCTATGGTTCAGAAATTCTGCAGAATTTAAATGTGAATCCAAAGGATATTAGAAATGAACACACAGTCAGGTAATGCATAATGTTTGCAAGCTTTAAATAAAACATTAGTCCAACATATGTTCAGAGTTATCCATTTTGACTTCTGGTCATAGATTCTCAGACTAAACTACGGTGTGAGATAAAATATATGTGAAGAAATAGCATTTATTGAGTTCAATATAAAACTTGCACATCTAAAAGGCCGATGTGAGACTTTTCAGCAAGAAACTTTTGGTAAATTGTTACATATGGGAATGGTACCAAGGATTTGATTATACGGGATTAAATGCATTGATCTGCACTATCAGTAGCTGAAAATATCGGTAATAAAAGTGTGTGAATAGTAAGTGACCATGATTTGGTAGAATGCTATCTCAAGTTCAGTTCATATTGTAACAGAAAACATGGGGAGATGAAGTGAAAGGTCTGGACATACTGGTGGATACAAAGCTGAACATGAGGCAGCAGTTAGCTGGGAAAGCCAACTGTATCTTGGGCTGCATGAAAGGAAAATGCCCAGCAGGTCAAGGGAGGTGATTTCGCTCAGTACTCTGCCCTCGTGAGACCCCCCCATGAAGTACCACATTCAACTGTGGAGTCCTTGGCACAGCAGAGACATGGACCTGTTGGAAAGGGTCCAGAGGATGGCCACAAAAATGATCAGAGAGATGGAACATTTCTTCTAGGGGGTAAGGCTGAAAGAGTGGGAGTTGTTCAGCCTGGAGAAAAGACTCCAGGGAGACCTTATGTGGCCTTTCAATACTTACAGAGGGATTATAAGAAAGATGGAGACAAACTTTTTGGTATGGCCTACTGCTATAGGACATAGATGATTTTAATTAAAGAGGGGAGATTTAGTCTAGATACCAGGAAGAATTTTTTTTTTTTCAATTAGGATGGTGAGACACTGTAACAAGTTGCCCAGAGAGGTGGTAGAAACATTCAAGGTCAGGCTGGATGTGGTTCTAGGCAACCTATTCTTGTTGAAGATGTCCCTGCTCATTTAACAAGGATTGGACTCAATGACCTTTGAAGGTACCTTCCAACCCAAGCTATTCTATGATTCTATATTCCTAATATTATTTGTTATATAAATCTGTGTATAGGATGATTTTTTACCTGAAAAGATAAAAAACATTCATATATCACAGACAGATGTGCTTGTCAGATTGGGATATAGTTGTTTTCTTAAACATGCCCAGGCCAACATGCTCCCCCAGTTGAAGTTATTCACAGTACTGAAGTAATTTATCAGAAGTGCAAAACTATTCACTTAAAAACACTCCTTTGAAAAGTATTATTGCTGAATGCAACACTGACAAGCTTCTGTAGATCTAGGATCTAGCCAACACCTATGCAAAAATATTCACACAAATTTTAGCATGTTCAAATGTAGTACATATATCTGGCATTATTTACACAGCTAACAGTCTCTGCAAAGCTGAAGGATATCAGTCCAAGAAAAATACAAAGTGATGCTCCACGTCCAAGAGTATTGTTCTGTAGAGGCAATTAGAAGACTATTTTGTTGTCCCACACTGCAGCACTGGTTAGGCTTTTGCTGAAGTCAAGCAACAGTTAACCATCAACTTCAGTGGGAGCAAGGATTAAAACCAAATTACTATGTTTGTAAAATGAGACATGCTTTGATTTTTGTCCATATTCTAAATTGATGATTTTACCCTTATGAAACAGTTACCTTGAAAGAGAAGCCTCCTTATGAATTTTCTCTCAAGAAGTGAAATTCGCATAACACCTTATGGGTTATTTTATGTTCAATGAGTTTTCCATTGAATTGTGACTGACTATGCTGAAAATGTGTTAAAATTAAAAAGATATATGGTTTTAGAAGAAATGCACAGCCATTTTTTTTTTTATAATTTGGCAAGGACAAATCATTAATAATTTCAGAATTGAGTTGTTAAACAGAATTTTAGTTAATTCTGCCAGCTCCCAAGAATTTACACTTAATTTGTCTTCCTTGTTTGACTTCTACCTTTGGCAAAACTATTACATTTCAGCCCGTGACTCATTTGCACAAATGTTTAAAGTTACATTTAAGAGTAGAAGATGAAAGCAAGCAGTGTTTTCAAATTACAATCTTATTAATTTCTATAAAAACCTGTAGTTAGCTGCCTGAAAATATTTGCATTTCTTACAGAACTGTAGTACAAACTGGTTTTGAACTTCATAATTTCAGTAACCCTAATTCAGTAGATGTGGAAATCCTGGCCCTATATATTCTCATAGAAAGATGCTTCTTTGGTGAAAAGCTAGAGTCATTACTTATTTGTGCATAAGCTGGAAGAGATACCTGTCACAGATCTTCCCTTGTAGGTTTTCACATCACCAGTTAAGAGATTTACATTCTTCTAAATGTGTACAGGACAACTCATTAATATACTGAAATTAAAGGCTCTTGAAAGATACTGGTCCTCAGTGAGTCCAGACTTTCTCATTTTTCTCAGATTATGTTTTACTTAATTGAACATTTACAAATTTATGTGTGATTTGATTCTTTCCTTTTTTTTTTATTCTGAGAAACCCTCAAAAATAATCAGTCATTTTGAATGACATTAAGTAAAAAGTATTATTTTACACCATAATCATGGATAATAGGTTAATTCTTTAAAAGTGGATCGTGATAGATTAGAGGCATGTGGTTCCAGAACTCAAAACCACGGGAAATACAAATATATAAACTACTTTCGGATAAGTAACAAAATCATATGGTAGAGTTGAACACTGTGATAAGTCTTTAAAAACCCAGCTAAGGAGGCTGATTTTGTGTGACACTCTCTAGGAATTTTGTTTTGAGTGTATGCACAGTTTTTTTTTCTAAAACCAGATAAATAAGGAAATAAAAGAATAAAAGAGGAGTGGAAAAAAGACATATTAGATATTACCCATTTACTTAAAGACATAAGCTTGAGTTTCCAGGAATATTATGAAGTTTTGACATATTGTAATTTTCCTTTGCATTAGACTGCTTGTGGCAGCTGAACTGAACACTTGAAACGGGTGTTCACTCCATCTGAAGTTAAGGTTGACTAAGTTTCCATAGGCCGCGTGGAAAAGCTATTAGGGGATTTGAAGCTCTGCCATATCAGCTGATGTAAAAGAGGTAGTATATGTAATATACATATATGCTATATTGGCTGATTCCTTGTTTTTGCTGTTGCCCTAGTCACTGCCTTAGCAATCTTTTGATCAGTTTAAACAAAAAACTGCAGACAACCCCACCCTTATCATGCCTTTCAAATAAATCTTTTTTGTTGATTACTCTAAGCTTGAAAGCACACTGACATTTGCTCAGATATCATCTCTGAGGTTAGCATCTTTTGAACATATCATATTCTTTCACAGCATTTATGCAGCAGGTGAACAAATGCCATGAACAGCTGCCCAGGGAGAATAAACAAAATTCTGCAAACAATGCTAGCCTCACCCTATATTTTCACACCACCCTTTTTTCAATATGACAGTGTGTGGGAGCCAACTTGACATGATGATACAATTCTTATGGAATACAAGGAAAGTCTTAAGGCAATACTTTTTCCTGAGCACTTTTGTTCCATTACTCAAAAATAGCTATTAAAACTGACTAAAGAAGGAAGCAATTAGTGTATTTTCCTGAGACTACATTTGCAATGTAAAATATTACTGAAGTCATGAAACCATTTTGCAGTTGATAAAAATCTGCACCATATATATACATACATATGAGTCAAATTTTAATAATCTAATAATAACATACTGATATGTAAACCCAAAAGAGCTTATGATTTTAATTCAATACAGTTCCTGTTCAGTGATGAGTTAACTGTGATTTTTAATGTATGTATAAACTCTACATCTCTGCAATACTACTAGTGATTGTTTTGTTGATTTCTTTGCTTTATACTTGAATCGAAGGGATAGTAAATTTCTCTGTTCTGGTATTTGACCTTATTTATTCAATTTGTATATTACAACAAAATACGTATTTGGAAATCAACTGAAATACTGAAGAGTTTTAAGGGAGCATGTTACTTTTTGGGGTTTAAATTTTTGCAATTTTGTAAACGGTAGAATTGAGCCTTGAAGATATATCTGCAGGTCAATTACATTTAAGCAATTATCACAATTACTGATGATCTTCTTAATCTTTTTATTGTGTATTATTATATTCCTCATCATCTCTATGTGAATCCTTTTCTAGTGTCAGTATTGTCTTTGTTATAGGTAGGGTCAACTAAAGCAATCATTTTTTGAGCTCATCCTGCAATTGGCATATTATTTGAATTATTGGAAAAAGTTTAAATTTGTTTTAAATCCGAGTTGTTCCAAGTTTGTTTAAAACCAAGTTGTTGTAAAACAAAATTAAACTTTATTTTAAATCAGTGTAGGTTTTTACCAACAGAAATTTATTTCTTGTCTTCTGTAGGCTTAGAAAAAGAGACAATGAAGAAACAGAGAAGAAAAAGAAGCATAAATAAAAGTTATAAGACAATTTTTATTCTTCTCTTGTTTCAGGACATCCATGGGGTGCAAGTTCTTGTGAGTGAGCTAGGGAATAGTGCATTTATGGTGTATTAATTTGGATGGGATCTCCAAAGTGGGAAAAAAAGTTGGTAATTTAAGGAAAGTACATGAAGACTCCATCAGAGACATATTAATTAGTTTTTAGAGAACAAAATAAACTGTATGATGTGTTGGGAAGAGTTGCTGAGGAAAATATCACCTGCTTCTTATCCTGGCTTAGGTTTAGGAAATAAAAGTTTATATGATTAGACATGACCTTAACTCAACCAGATGTATTCCAGTATACACAGGAAAATCCCAAGAAAAATCCCCAAAACATGTCAAATACTTCCAAAAGATAATAAATAATATTAACTTTCCACAGGAAAAATGGCTTTTTAACCTATTGGTGCACACAGTTTGAGCCAGCTTCTTGTTCTGGGTGTAAATTCAGACTGTACATGTAAAGCAACACCTACTTGCAGTAGTGAAAATCACATGGCCGAATAAGACATGCAAATGATTATGTTTGAGAGAATCAGTGGATATCTTTTATTTTTTTTTAATACATCTACAATTTCCTTTTATTTTAAACTCTGAAAACAACTAAAAACTATTAAGGACATTTCAAAATGTCAAGTTTTGTTTTAAAATTGTAACACAAAATCATTCAAGTAACATTTTCTCGATTCTCTACTTAAACTGTGTTTGATAATAATACTAAGTTTAAATTCACAGCCTCTACGCTGCTTTTACTGTACGAAGGTCTCAATATAGACATTTAGGAATGGAAAAGACTATCTGAGTCAGAAAACTTGGTCTTTTGTTCTTGCCAGAAATCATGTATCAGTAAATCTACAGTACAGTAAAATATTATCATTTCAATGTGGTTGTGAACCTTTACTGGATGTTTAGTTTTATTTTTACAGTTCTAAACAAAATAAATTGATATTTAAGATTTTTGTTGCGATCACAACAACGAAAGTTGCTAGTGCAACTTAAAAGTATTACTCCAAATGGAAATGGATGAAATTCTCAAAAAATTTACCAAAATAATAGTGCATAGAATTTCCATGAATGAATGCTCTGGAACCTGTATCTAAATATACACTGCTTAGTATTCCTGAAGGCATTGCAAACCGTTACCCCTATGGTCATGAGTACTCATAAGTTTACCTTGACTCACAAGCTTTACCTTGGACAGTCAGTTAAGGTAATTACATATTAATGTAAATGAAATAACTGCTATGCAAGCCAAAATAATGTAAATTTGCCTGGTTTTTAATTTTTTGCTCACTGATTTACAAATATGACGTTTTCCACCATCTCCCCGGAGGTGGTGGAAAAGAAGATTTTAATCAGAGGTCTGGAAGGGAGTCATAGAAATTTCATTTTGTAGCCAGTTACAAATGGTGCCTCATTTACTCTCAGAGGCACAAAAGTAAGGAAAACTTTGCAGCTAAGATCTTTCTAGACTGGCATATTTCCAAATTTCTAATAAAGCAGGAAAAAATAATCCTGAAAGAAGCTCTATGCGTTGGAAACTTCAGATACTGTTGTGCTGTGATTAGATTAAAAGGATTTAAGAACTGGGTGTTTTCCAGGAACTGGAGGTTTCAATTAAGGTAAATCTCTGCTACGGATAATGTTGGGAGTTTGTAGATTAGCAAGGCCATTTACCTTAGACACTGGAAAATGACAAAATTTCATTTTGTCAAAAAGAAAAGTGTTTCTATGCATTTCTCATTAAGTAAAACACCTAAAGGAAGAAATCAAAGCGTTTGTATTTATTGACTAATCTGCAGAAGCTAGAAATTATTCTGTATAGTCTGGATTTTTCTTCTTCAGTGAGTCATTTACATGTTTATTTGATGCTAGTTGCACTGCAGATACATTTTTACATTTTGATACTGATTCAGTTTGAATAAATATAAAGGTTTGCATTGTTCCCTTACAAAATAAATAAGTTGATACCAGTATCTTGCAGGAGTGAATTGTTTTCACAGTCACTGGTGAGCAAAATAGTTCACAAATAAAAATGCCAAACTGTAATACTTTGTTGAAACATAAACCTAATCTATAATGTTTTCAAAGTTTATGTAAGTGCCTCCTACTCGCCATTTCAATAGGTACAAATTTACTTTTGTTTATACACCATTTTTTAGGAGTGTCACTCTTTTCAGAGTTCAGTTGTAATAATGTATCATCTGTGATCTCTATTATTTCCTTGGCTTAAAAGTATGAAAATAAATATGAAAAAACAGGGCATTTTTTGAGCAGACAAGCCACAGAATGGTCATGATATACTAATGACATATTGGTGTTCAACTAACCTTTTTAGTAAAAATATAAATTTTAATACTTTTCCAAGCTGGTCTTCTCTAGTATCTCTGAGGCATCTCTTTATGTTTGTTTTCTGCATTTTCTCTCTTCTAAATTCTCATACCCTTATTTGGGTCAGAAACTTGTCTGTGATGAAAGATACTAGTGTTTCACAACATTTTCTTACACAGTTTGGGTGGGAGTGAAGTTAAACTGTATGTATTTCAAGAGGAACATGCTCTACAAGTATTAGCATGAATTCTTGTTGTCACGCCCTCAGGACTGTCTGTAGCAGTAAATTTATTATGGCAATTCTTTTCCAGATTCATCTTAGACTGAGTATCTAACAGATGCATCGTTTTTCTCAATGGTGATTTTGGACACAGGCATAAAATAGTCATAAAAACAATGGAAGAAAAGTAGGAATGCAATCAAATTTCAGTAAAAAAAAATGAAGCTACACTTCTGTGAGACTTTTCTAAGAGGTTATTTATATCTGTGCTTCAGTATAGACTAAAAGAGCTAACAGAAAATGTCACAACAAAATATTCCAGTCATCATTCAACCCAAAGTATGAAGTATTTAAATCTGATGAAAAATCTTGCTTGTTTGAATATTTCAATCCAATTTTTCATTCTTGAATCTATCAAACAAACTTAGGATAAGCTAAACTGACCATCATTAGAAATGGAGGCACAGAACCCTCTGAGGTCTTACCATTAATGTGCAGCTCTTACACTTATCTGGATCCACAAAACACTGTGATTACTGCTACAGGAATGCTTGAAACTGAAACACAGATCCAAAATATTAAACCAAGTTGAACTTATAACAGATGTGCATGTAAGTACTGTTCTTATCTGATCCTAGGTTGTTCTACAATAGAAACAGAAATGAGAAAATATTTTTTTTCTTTCTTAAAATCAAGAAAAATACCCTTATTGAAAAGTTTTTTCATTCTTCTTTCCCATTCTTCTTCCTTTCAATTGTATTTTCATTTACAGAAGAAATTTGCAAAGAAATTTGCCAAAGGTATTCAAAAAGAGAATTGGAATTACCACTGAATTTAGAGTATTTTTTTTTCCCTAGGATGAGAACTGTATATATGAGAAACCAGAGTAACAAAGAAGAGGATTGACCTTATTCTGTAGTGGTTCAAAGGATTTAGATTCAAATAATTTAAGAGATTGGAAAGAAACATGACAGTAGGGGGAAATTCTGAAGTGACTCATAAAAATGGGTCTGATGGGGCAAAAGAGAGAAAGACAGGATTTTTAAACTATTGGTGATATCAAGAGTTACTTGGACTCTTTCTAATTTTGAAACTAAAAATATTGTTAATCAAGTATTTTCTTTCTCTCGACAATACCTAGAAAGACAGTGTGGGAGGAGACAATGAAAGAAGGTTAAGAAGAATGTACAGAAAGTGCAGAAAGTGTTGATGTGGTTTAAGTACTTTCCTGGAGATAAAGTACAGTCCACTAGCTGTTAAAGCTTTCAAGTCAAAGGAAAAAAAATATTAAATGGAGGTTTACACATATGGAATTTGGAAACAGGTCAAAATTTTCTAATAAAGTTAAATAGCAAATAGAATGTCTTAGAGAGACAGCAAATTCTCCAGCTGCTGATACTTTCAAATAAAGACCTTCTCCTGTGGGAGGTATGATTTAATCACACAAAGGATATCATGCTTCCAGGTTTCAGAGGGCATCCAAGGAAAAGAAGCTAACTAACTGATCATGAGAAAGACTCTCTTATGGCATCTACAAGCTCATTGCCTGAAGATCTGGCTCATTCAAAGAAACTTCAGATAAACATCTAAAGAATTTAGCTCTTTGTTAAATTAAGCTGGAATTCAAAGTCATGTAAGACCCACCCATCTTTATTAGAAACTTTTGGAATAGTCTCATTTAATTCCAGATATAAGGGAAAAACATCATGACTTCAATTTTTTAAAAATGATGTGCAGAGTCAAAGCAAGAAGCCATGAAATAACAGTTTCATGTTTTGGTAAAATGAAAAAATTAAATAAAATTCAATTTTGGTTAAGTGTATTTTAAGCAACATACAGTATTTCTTTGGATAAAAGTCACACCTACATAGAATCATAGAATCATAGAATAGTTAGGATTGGAAAGGACCTCAAGATCATCTAGTTCCAACCCCCCTGCCATGTAATAGTCCTGAATATAGCTCTCACCTCAAGAATTTTAGAAGTTCGTATCAAGACTTCCTGGTGTTAATGAAGTCAGACTGTTGTTGTGTCACCATAAACACTGGTCAGACTTATGTTCCTTCCATGTGCAATCTCAGGTGGCTGAACACCATCCAGATGTGATTTGAAGGGTAGCTGTTGTGCTGTGTGTAAGCATCACTATAAGCCCTGCTGAAAACATGCTACTACATTAACAAACCTGCACAGGCTAACTGGTGTCATTTTGGTCTGTGGAGCTATATACTGTCTTGCAAAAGCAAGGGTGAGATTCATGCTCCTTTGTGTGCTCCTTTTGGTAGAAAATTTTTATTTTAAAATCTTTTGTGTTATTTGAGTAAATGCACTAGCATGGGGATGATCTAATCATTAGGAAAATACTTACATCAGGAAGAATAGAGAGCATTTCAAAAAGGATGAGTAGACTACAGATACACACATGCATACATGCACACGAGGAGCCAACAAGGAGAGATATGATGCTTGACCTCATACTCACCAACAAGCAAGGGCTGGTTGGAAATGTGATGCTCCAGGGCAGCACTGGCTGTAGCGATCATGAGACGGTCAAGTTTGAGTTCCTCAGGACAGTGAGAAGAGCGTGCATCAAGGTCACTGCCCTGGACTTCAAGAGAGCAGACTTTGGCCTCTTCAGGAACCTGCTTAGCAAGGTTCCATGGGATATAGCCCTAGAGGGCAGGGGGGGCCAAGACTGTTGGCTGATATTCAAGGATCACCTGTTACAAGCTCAGGAGTGTTGCATCCCAACTAGAAGGAAGTGCAGCAGGAGTGCAAAGGAGACCTCCTTGGATGGATAAGGAGTTGCTGAAGAAAATTCAAAGGAAAAAAGAGGCTTATAAAAGGTGATAGCAAGGACAGGCAGCCAAGGAAGAACACAGGGATGTTGTCTGGGAAGACAGGGACCGGGTTAAGAAAGCTAAGGCCCAGTTAGAATTAAACTTGGCTAGGGATGTTAAAGATAACAGGAAATGATTCCATAATTACATTGCAAATAAACGACACACTAGGGACAATGTGGGCTCTCTCCAGAAGCTATCAGAAGAACTGGCTACACAGGACTTGGAGAAGGCTGAGGTTCTGAATGGCTTCTTTGCCTCGGTCTTCACTGGCAAAGGCTCTGACCGCAGCACCCAAGTCTTGAAAGGCGGATGCAGGGACTGTGAAAACCTAGACCTTGGGCCCACTGTAGGAGAGGATCTGGTTCGAGACCATCTTAAGAACCTGAATGTACACAAGTCCATGGGACCTGATGAAATCCATCCGCGGGTCCTGAAGGAGCTGGCAAATGAAGTTGCAAAGCCGCTGGACATCATATTTGAAAAATCATGGCAGACAGGTGAAGTTCCTGATGACTGGAAAAAAGGAAATATAACCCCCATTTTCAAGAAGGGGAAAATGGATGACCCAGGGAATTACAGACCAGTCAGTCTCACCTCTGTGCCCTGCAGAATCTGGGAACAGATTCTCCTAGAAGGTATGCTAGAGCATGAAAAACAACAAGGTGCTTGGTGACAGCCAGCAGGGCTTCACTAAGGGGAAATCCTGCCTGACCAATTTGGTGGCCTTCTATGACGGGGCTACGGAACTGATGGACAGGGGTGAAGCAGTTGACGTCATCTACCTGGACTTGTGCAAAGCGTTCGACACTGTCCCACACGACATCCTTGTCTCTAAATTGGAGTGTCATCAATTTGATAGGTGGACCACTCGGTGGATAAAGAACTGGTTGGATGATCGCACTCAGAGTTGTGGTCAATGGCTCAGTGTCCAGCTGGAGACCAGTAACAAGTGGTGCTCCTCAGGGGTCAGTGCTGGGACTGATCTTGTTTAATATCTTTGTTGGTGACATGGACAGTGGGATTGAGTGTGCCCTCAGCAAGTTTGCCGATGACACCAAGCTGTGTGGTTCTGTTGATACACTAGAGGGAAGGAAAGCCAACCAGAGGGACCTTGACACACTTGTGAGCTGGGCTGATGCCAACCTCATGAAGTTTAACCATGACAAGTGCAAGGTCCTACACCTGGGTCGGAGCAATCCTAGGCACAGCTACAACTGGGCAGAGAAGAGATTCAGAGCAGCCCTGTGGAGAAGGACTTGGGGGTGTTGGTCAATGAGAAAATGAACATGAACCGGCTTCAGTGTGCGTTTGCAGCCCAGAAAGCCAACCGTATTCTGGGCTGCATCAAGAGGAGCATGATCAGCAGGTCAAAGGAGGTGATCCTGCCCCTCTACTCTGCTCCTGTGCAACCCCACTTGGAGGAGTATTGTGTTCAGTTCTGGTGTCCTCAACATAAAAAGGGCATGGAACTGTTAGAACAAGTCCAGAGAAGGGCCACGAGGATGATCAGGGGACCGGAGCACCTCCCATATGAAGACAGGCTGAGAAAGTTGGAGCTGTTGAGCCTGGAGAAGAGAAGGCTACGTGGAGACCTCATAGCAGCCTTCCAGAATCTAAAGGGGGCCTACAGGGATGTTGGTGAGGGACTGCTCATTAGGGACTGTAGTGATAGGACAAGGGGTAATGGGTTGTAACTTAAACAGCAGGGATTTAGACTGGATATAAGGAAGAAATTCTTTCCTGTTAGGCTGGTGAAGTACTGGAATGGGTTGCCCAGGGAGGTTGTGAATGCTCCATCCCTGGCAGTGTTCAAGACCAAGTTGGATGAAGCCTTGAGTGATATGGTTTAGTGTGAGGTGTCCCTGCCCATGGCAGGGGGTTGGAACTAGATGATCTTAAGGTCCTTTCCAACCCTAACTATTCTATGATTCTATTCTATAATTACAAATACTGTATTAAAGCACAACATTTTTTTTCTCTAATTATAATGAAAATTATGAATGTAGAGTATTAAAGTGAATATTAGTCAAAGGTGCAAAATTTAAGGATAGAGTTTTAATCCTTATTGGTTTTGTTATTTTAGGCTTCTGTCCAGTTAAGCACTTATGTCTATGCATAACAATATATGTGGGAGACATTAATATTTTTGCTTGAAATTATGCATGTGTTTAAGTGCTTATCTGGATTTGGGCCTTAATGCAATTTAGCTCTAACATGTCTTTTGTTCATTGTTTAGTTATTTTCATATTGCCTTTCAGAGCAGTGCAAATAGGATCAGTATTAAATACTGCACTTATTATACCTTATCCAAGGTATAATTATAGCTATTATTTTCTGTATACCTATTTAGAACAGAAATAGAGTTCCAGAGCTTCTCTGTGGGTGCAGAACTTTCCCAAGATTATATCTGAAAACTAATTCAGATACTTCGCTTCATATTCTCAGTTCTAACTACCGCTCTATGATGCCTTTCATTCCTGTGAAACTTTTGAACAGGCTCAAATCTTCATCCCAAATTTGGCGAGCTAGATAGAATCTGAAGCCATGTCAAGGTTTGAAAAATCTTGATCAACTATTAAAAAAATATTTCCACTTCTGCCTTCTGCTTTTCTTGGTTTTAAGTTGGAACTAGAAGTGGAACTCCTGAAATAACATGCAAGCAAGTGCCAAGTTCTATAGCAGTATAATCTTTTAAGGCAGGAGGCAATTCCTATTGCCATTTGTCAACAGCTCTAAATAACACTTGTTGACAGATAGTAAAAGCTTGACGCAACCTGAAGAGGCTGTGCAGGTGGGCAAAGGAAAGTTTCAGGGCACTTTACCAGGGCTGTTCTGAGTCATGACAGTGACTCAGTGCAGTGAAGACAGCTGCAAAATGTGACGGTGTTGTGCCCCAAGCATTATTACTGCAGCCTTCAGGAGAGCAGCTGCTTGTACCACCTGAGGATTCACTTGCTATGAAAGAATCTTCATACATCTGGAATAAGGCATGGTTTTACAATACTTATTCACCAATGTGCCACAGATTTAATTTAAGTGTGATTACACACTACCTGCAAGTCTACTGTGTGTGCTTTACATTCCATTTGTTCACTCTAAATTAGGCATTTGCAGCATTAAGTGCATCTCTAGGAGTGGTTGAGCAGGATCCTTTTATTTCCAAGATACACAAGAAGAATGCAAACATAGCATTTAAGAAAGAAAGAATGGGGAAAAATCCTGCAGACCTACTCTCTGGAGAGGTTACAGGGTTGTATGTGCAAGCAGCAGAAAAAAATATTTAAATCAAGTTTGTAAATGAAATGTTTGAAATGGCATTTGGACACAATCACTCAGACATTCAAAAAATCTGATCTTAGGATGGTTAAAATGCTTGGCAGAAGGAGCATGGATGATGCTGGTCTTTTGATCTGTCCTTGGCAAGGTTGGATTAGTTGAGACACTAATAGTGGAATCATCACTCTCACATGAAATTATAAACCACTGCAAATTTTGCCACCTTTTGCTGCAGCATGTATGAACCTTCCTGTCTCTCACACATAAATCTGGAAAGATAGAGACATTGGAAAAGCATGTCCATGCAGTGCTGCATGGAGGCTTTAGCCAGGTCTGGCCACCCTTTCCTTGGGCACTGATTAACAATCTCTCTACCTTGGCCTCACTTGGAATAAAATACAGTCTTGACCCTGCCTCTTCATGTGCGCTGCTGATCCCAAACCTGATCCACTGTCTGACTTCCCAGCCCAACCTCAGCCATTACCATGAACCACCTAATTAATTTCTACAAACATACTTGATGATCTGGGCTTTACAGAATCACAGAATCCCAAGGGTTGGCAGGGACCTCGAGAGATCATCTAGTCCAACCCCCCTGCAAGAGCAGGGTAACCTAGAGTACATCACACAGGAACTTGCCCAGGCGGGCCTTGAATAGCTTTAGCCTAATAGTTGATACCATTACACAGTTTTCCTCTGAGGAAAGAAAAAGAAGATATATCTTCTGTAAAGGCTGAGCTGAAGGAGCTAAGCTGCATGGCTGTTGAAACCAAACCCAATTTCCAAACTGCTTGTTTTAACCAGCCTAAACCAAGCTGCTCTGCCCTGCTGTTTAAGCCATGCCTTCCATCCCCTATTCTGACCTCTCTTCTTGGAGCTAAATTTTTCATCTCTAATATGTCAGGAAGCTCTTCTCTGCTCATTCCAGCAACATCTTTCTGTCTGCTCAGCCTTAAACTAGGAAACTGCTGGGGCAGGAAGGGGGGTGTTGGGATGTAGGGGATAAAGGAAGTGGGGGCCAATATCCAGCATCATTTTATCACACAGTCCTTGCATCCCCCCTGTCTCTCCCCTTCTAGGTCATAGACAAAGGGCAGTGCAGCTGTGTGAAGATGATGTCCATGCTGCTTACGACATCTGGAAAGTGCTTATCTACCAGGAACATAAAGGCTGCAAAGAGAAAATTAGGGAAGAGGTCTGAAGGGTATACTGCAATTCCCAGGCCAACCTGCTCCAAGCATCTGGAAATTCAGTAAGAGCAGATTTTCTTGTGGTATTTCTTTAGCTCAGGTTGGAGTGCTCTCTGGAAATGGGAAAGTAATAAAACTTATGCAAACATTCCACTAATACAAAGAGAGGTTTGGTTGAACAGTGGTAATGAAAGGGGCATGTATATGGGCTCTTATTTTATTCAGTTTGGCTTACCTTTTCTTACAATTTCAGTGTTGATTGAAATAAGCTTGTTTGCCCAGTAAGAGTTAAATAAAGATCACCTAAAGTTTTTCATAGCAGTTGCTCTCTGAACAAGAAGAAACAATAGTGACTTATGTGTAGCATTAGTTACTGTCTATTTACCAGGAAAGTGAGTCATTTGATCTCTTAAATCTACTCACTGAAGTCTTTTCCTGACTTCAAAGATCACTGATAATTATCTGTTTACTCAATACAAATAAGCTAAAGATTTTTTTTTTGACACTTACTCATAGTGGATCTAGCGTTGGCACATTGTACATAACTTCACCATATGTGCCAAGAAATCTGACAACTGATTTTTGTATGAACTAAAATGAATACCACAGTGAACAGTTGATTATGATGCACCATACCAAAACCAAGTAGGCACCCTTTCCTGATAGGGTGCATGCAAATGCATTTTTCTTCTAAATGGCATCCTGTGTCATGGGCCAGAGGCCAATATTTTAATGAAGACTGTCCCTTCTCTTGGAGTCCTTCAGTCTCTCCTGCACAAAACTAATTAATTAAAAATGCAGGCCTTTTCTTGGTGTGTGTGTTTTATCGTCTGAGCTCAAGGTGAGATATATATTGGCTTTGACATCTGAGATATTTCAAATCTTGGAGCAAGCTATGTTCTCATCATTAAAATATTTCAAAACCATGGTTATAAATCAAAGTAAATGACAGTTCAAAAATAGGCACAGATGAAATAGGTGTGTTGTTCTATCCTGGGCACAGCTCATCATTATTTCCTTTCCACTGCAGCTGGCCAACTTGCTAATTTAATTACGTTCTTTTCTTCTTTCCCCAAAGAGTGAAATCTATCAAAAGAGCAAGGTCCGTCAAAGGATCTCTCTCCAAAGCTAACAGAACTAAGTGGGTTTATTTTACAATGGGAAAGGGACAGCTTAGCTGCAGAGCTCATGATAGAGTTCTGAGGGCCAAAGCAGCAGTTTAAATGTTGACCTGCTCCCACACAGAGTTTCTGCTGTGTAAGCTATCCTAACATGTCTCCTCTCTTCCTCCATAGCCAGAGTTAATACTGATCTGTTTCAATACTTGACACATAAAAGGGTGCATCAGAACATACAATTTCTTTAAACTACTAATAATGCATGCTTTTTTATCGGCTCAGAGATCAGTGAATGTAATTTCAGCCTTCTTTTTAGGTGATGAATTAATTTTGTGTATGAACGACTAAAGGAAAAAAAAGCAAAAATGCAAAACACTTCAAGCTGTAAATTATGCAGTGAGACATATTCCCACTTCTGAGGCCAAAAAATTATATTAAGTGCTGTTCAGTTTGCTACTCCTTAGCATCTATGTAAATGTTTCCCCTCTAAAACCATTGCATAGATAAATGCATACCACTCTCATGATAATTCGAGTTTGTATTTAAACATGAGAGAAAGACCTTTATTTTCATGGGATTTCTGCTGTTTCCAGACCAAAGGTGCGCAAGGGCAATTTTTTATAAATTTAGTGCAGTACCATCTTGTTTATTATTAACTCTCAAGAAGCAGCTATTATAACTCTTAACAAAGGAATGTGGAAAAAACAGTTTTCCATCTTATTTTTAAATTATCTCTTCAATAACATCTCCCCAGAAATATATCTGTTCCCGGTTTTCTCAGCTGGATGGATGTTTCAGAAAGGGCTTAGGACTTAAATGCTAACTTCAGAATGGAAGTTTTTGGACCTGCTATACAGAAATTTTATTTTTATTTTTGAGGGGAGGGGGGCTAGAAATGGCATTGAGAGTAGGGAGAATGGACATACTTTTGGAGAACTGTTGCCTGCAGATGCATTATCAATGCCTGTGAGAAGATGTGTTACATGTTTTGCAAGATTAGACCTAGGTTAGGATCTCTTCTAATGAGGGGAATCTAGTCCACTGTGAATAGGGCTTCACAGAATTACAAATGTATCATAAGCCCTGAGGCTCATTTGCAACGTGAAGCCATGCTGACAAGACTTTGTTATCCCCTTTGCCTTCCTCTTCTTTCATACACCTCCACTTAATGGTGCAAAAGACCAGGTTAGTCATTTAAGGTCTGAACATCAGCCTAACAAAATCACTAGGGCTTCCTCAAGCTTTGGTGCAGTTTTAAATTCCATATCCATCTGCCAGTCCTTAGAGTTTTCCTCAAAACTTTTCCTAATCCAGTTTGAAATAGCTAAGACATCTGTACAATAATACACACAAGACAGACATGCATTGCTTAAGCTAAATTAAACGAAAATTCTTTCAGTCTTCATCACTGATGCACCATATGCTAGAATAGAAAATAAGACTGTGACTGGAAACTGCTGGAAAACACACTTTTCTTAAAAGGACTCAGAATCCTGTCAATTAAAACTCAATGAAGAAAATCTCCAACTGCTTGCCTTTAGGAACCTCTGTGTGATGTTGGAGCAAGAAGCTGCAAACGGTAGCTGCCAACCTGGCTGAGATTCCTAGAGCAATCTCCTGAGATCAGTGCTCTGACAGGTCACATCCTCTGTCTGGCACCACCATTCCATATTTTCATTAAGACTTTCTTTTCATTTTTTTCTTTGTTCTTCTTACTTGAGCCAAAAGAAACAAGAGGGCAGTAAAGCACAATTTTAGCTGAATATGAGTTTTATCATTTTACCACTGCATTACACCACTTACCAAGTATTTAGGTTCTGTTCTGCTAGGAAAAAAACACATGTCAGGATTTAAAGGAAGGCTGTGCTAAGCTTTAGCACACAGACTATAAAGTGTACATGTGAATTATTATTCCTTCAGTCTAAGCAAATCCATATGACATTGTGACTTCATATAGTCTTCACCAGTTCCTGGTACAACTCTCTGTGGAAAACATCATCTTTTTTCAAATCTTTGTCTCTTTATCCAAAGTAAACTTTTTAGCAGCTTAGAATCAATTGTAAAAACAAAAATGTTAATGACATTGTTTTTCACATGGCAGAGAAATCAGCATTTGAGACCAGCTACTTAAATGGCAAAGCTAAACAGAGAGCTATAGCTAGACCTTAAAGAGGCACATTCAGTGTAACTTCATTGAGATCCATTTTTAAATTCTTTTTTTTTTCTTGTAAGTGATCAGTCAGATGGCACCCAGACCTAAGTGTTCATTTCCTCATCTCTCTTCCCCAGTCCATCCTGGGAGGTAGCCACCCTGCAGAGCCTTTCTCCCACACAAGAGTTCTTGGACTGCAGCTGTTCATGAAGCTGAGAAGATGTTTACACTGAAATGTTTATTTATAAGATTGATGTGGCAAATCTATTCCACAGTGACCATTGTAATTTTAACCACAATGTATGGAAAAAGCGGTACTGAAAAATCTATCTAACTACTGTCTGTGTCTGAAGTTGAGTCCTCCTCTTCCTCCCTACCAGTGTGCTCCCACCACTCATTCCTTTGATCTGGCATGGATATTCTCTGGGCCTTGTACTTGTGAGCTGGTTCCAGAAGCCTAGTTAGTATGAAGTTAGGCCTGAAAAATTAGGTATGTGCCCTTCTGCCAGTTATGTCCAGAAACTGAGTCACAGTGGGATCAGACAAATCACTGCCCAAAGGAAGGGTGTGGGGGAACATGAAGTGGTAAAGAGAAGGGAATGAACTTCCTCATTTGATAGCAACTTTCTGTTGTTAGTTAAGTTACGCCATGAAACTGTCTTCCCTTAGGGAGATTCAGCCCACGTCTCAACCAGTCTCCGCAGGCTTTCTTATGTGAAAAAACAGGCAGTTCCAAGGCATGCTTTGTCTCATCCCAAAGTACATAGCTAAAGTAGGCAGATGATCCATGCTCAAACCATGCTTTTTTTTGCTGTCTCATTATAAGTAGAGCACAGGATGACTTCTCTCAGCTGTACCTCTCTGCACTGACAAAGCTAGGTTAGACAAGTCCTACCCATGTTGTTTCAGATTGTGATGGAGATCACAAAGTAGCTCAGGAGACGGAAGACTTTTAGTAAAATTAACACCACTGAAGGCCTGAGGTACTTTGGAGTTGGCCCAAATACTTGATGTTGTCATGGAGAGAGAGTCACTTGAGGGCTGAGGACAACTGTCTCCTGGAGCATTCACCTACATTCCTAGAGAAGAAGACAGTCCAGCTGAAGACTTGACTGTCTCTTGCCATGCCATCCACACCAGCTCCACTGCCTGAAAGACTAACATGAACATGGGAAATAAAAGCTACCAAGCAGTTGACCCAAAACTCAGTTCACTCACATCAAGTAAATGTTACAGGAATGGAAAAACATTGATGAGTGTAACTTACAGGCAGAATTTCTTACAGCTATAGGGCAAAACTAGCAGGATTCTGGCATTCAGGAAATCAGTTCTCACCACTGAAGTGACTCTCCTCCTGTCAGAAGAAAGGGAAACGGCTAATTTAAGGCAGGCAAAGAGAGTTGGTCCTGAATTGGTCTGATGGTTATGTGGTTGTGACTGTGTTTAAAAGATCAGATGGAAACTTCAGAAGAAACAAGACTCCACAATGTTTTTCTAAATTACTAAATAGTTTTGAGAGAGCTTCATAGCACACAGTTTATCATTTGAAAGAAAAGATAGAATTTTATAGCTTTCCAGCATTTGGCCAGGGCAGCTAGAGAAACAGGGCAGTGATATAAATCCAGAAAACCTGATACCACTTTCTGACCAGTGGTGTTTCAGAACACAAAAAAACTATTACTGTGGACACAATGCTCTATGAATCATCTATGCCGGTAATAATGTGGCATCAAGAACAAGCATCCACCAAAAAAGTGGATACTTTGTGTCCACCCAAAAAAAAAAAAAGAAGAAAAACAGCATTAAAAAATGACAAAGTAATGATAATAATTTGTAGCCATAAATTAGAGATAAGAAAGCATTTGCCACCCCTCAGCTCATCTGCAAACATGTGCGATTACTCACAATGCTATGATGAGTAGTTATGTGTCCAGGATACAGCTGGCCAACAATAGATGTTTTCCTATCTTGTGAATGTTTTTGAGAAAGGATACTTGCAATTGTGGTGCTCCACCAGGACAAAGCCTCTTAAACAGAGTCTGACTACAGCCCAAACTGTTGGCACACTCAGCTGGAAGGTGTTCTCTTCTTCTCCCTAAATTAACCAGGAATTTCAATCTGGAGCAGAGAAATCATTTCCTAAATAGAGGGCAAGGAAGAAGTAATGTTTTCCCTATATGTCCAGCTTCTGGCAATTAGCAATTTAGAGACTTCCTCAGGCAGAGGTTGGATCTGAACTAACAGGTTTAAGACTCCCCTTCACAAATTTGTCTAATTCCTCTCTTGATATTTTTGGCTTCTACCATATTCTATGGCCAGGAGTACCTCAGTTAGTGTTTTCTTTTCTCTTTTTTCTCTTTTTTTCTCACTTGCTTTCTCTTATTTCTCAAATTCCAGTCTTCAAGAGCTATTACTGTTTACCTGATTTTCTTCCACTGACATTGTAATTGCAGGTAGTTCCTCACAGTCATCTTTTTAAAGGAAGGCTTCAGTGTAGGAATGTCTCAAAATTCCTTCACTATAAATAATAACAAAAACCTGGTTGCTTTATCTCAAATAGCTTTATTGTTTATGAATTTTCTTTTTACCTCTGAGTCATTTACCAGTCCTAATGAATAGCATTATTCAAATTTTATTTTTTTTTATATTTGGTAATTATTGATTGTACTACCTTATTTTATTTTTTTATAAGGAATGCACATTTAACTTGAGATTATCAATCTCAATGCCACTTGCAAATGTTTCACTCAACTGCTCCTTTGAATTTTCTAACATTTCCACATATTTATGTTGATCTCCTACTACAAGCTCATGTTACTATAGTGATTTTTTTGCTGGGTGGAGGGCAATCATTCTCCTAGAGAGTTTTAATATCTCTATGTTACAATTAATAATACAGAGAATCTCTTTATAGTAATATCCTGATAGAGGGTATGTCGACATCTGGTTCAACCGAGCTGGTGCTCAAGCCTGTTTCCAGAATTTCTTCTTTGTGCATTCTTTGACTATTTGTCTCTGAAAACAATTAGAAAGGATAGCTCAAAACTTATTGTTTGTGTTGTACTCTGTCACTACATTCAGCCGTTCTGCCTTTTGGATCCCTGAAGCCTTTTGGATCCCCTGCTTCCTTTTAACCCCTGCCATCAGAGTCCTATACCTGATATGAAGTATTAGCATTATTTTCCTACTTAGGTAAATAAGGATATAAAGATGCTGTGTGATCTGTTGACAAGGCTAAGTTTTAAATTACTTTGAGTTATGTTTAACTATAGCATTACGCCTCCTTTGGCAAAGCCTATGTTGTTGTTGCTTTGTTATTTGCACACGAGTATTACAGTGCTCAAGTAATTATCCTCTTTCCATTGAACTTCTGAGATGTCTGCTCTGTCATTTAAAAGTAGGCATTCTACTCCACACATGTTGGAATTTGAACTTTTAATAGAAGTAGCAATATAATTGACATCTCATGGGATTCGATGATAGAAATTACATTTGAGTTTTCCTGCTAAAATTCTAATCCTCACATCTGGCACATACTACTTAATTCAAGGAACAGGAGTTGCTCCATTAATTCACTTGATCCTTTTACATTTTTAAATAAAGCAAATGTATACTTGTTCACAGAAAACAGCTCTTTTTCTCTACAGAGCTGTATGACAAACTACCATTCATGCATGCTGTCATTGAAAAAGACTTAAGAATTCAGACAAGAGATCTGTGGAAAAAGTAATATGTAATAAATGACAGATCATGTGGCTGCAGGAATGAATGCCAAAGTCTATAGATACTGTTAAGACTTCTTTAATGACACATCTGTAGAATATAAAGCAAAAAAGCCTACATGGAAAAGGAACTTCTAGTCCTCACTGTCTGAGACAGTGATGGAGAGTGTTTATTGCTGTTCATGGGAAATCATTACTTATTGACTAGCCAAAAAGCATACCGGTTTCTGCCAGAAAATCTAATTTTTAAGCTGCCAATGTATCTCTTCCATAACTTTGCTTATGAAATGTGATTTGGATGATCCTTTGTTCACAGTAGGAGAATGACAACCCGTCTGAGTAATTGCAAGGCTACTACAGTAAATGGGAATTTTAAGATCATTCTGAGGAGATCTAGCTTCCATGTTTTATATATATTTGTGTCTAAGTGTTGAAGAGTCCACACTTCTTGCTCTTTATCAAGCTGCCATCTGAACAAACTACTCACATTTACCTTCATGGATTTGGTTAGAACCTCACGTCTGTTTTTTAAATTCAGAGTGGAACTGATCATTCTGTGTTTTGAAATAGCTTGGAGCGGCCTCTACTGGCCGCTTAGGTTTGAATGGATCTTGACTGAAACTACTAGTTCACTCTTGTATGATGTATTGTTTATCTGTACTGTCAAAACCAGTGAACCTGAATTGCCTGTATATTCAAAATGTGAATTATAAGCCAAGAAAGATCAGCATATATTAAGATGTCTGTGATTTTTTTTTTCGAAAAGGATAGAATGGAGATCTATTTGAGTTCTACTTTAGGCAATCTTTCAATATTCCATTGCAGGCTTTCAAAGTGCCTAGCCCAAAGACCAAGGATACCAATTAAAATAACTCAGTAAATTTCAGAGAACCTTGGGTCTAAACTCAGATTTAGCCCAGACTGTATAAATATATCAAAAAGGAAAATATTTTATTTTAGAGATTTTTTTTCCATTTTTTGTAAAAAAAAATCCAATGCTCATTTATTATTTTTTATTAAAAAGAGAAATATTGAATAATATGTCATTTTCCAGAAAACTAAATTTTAAAGCAGTGAATTAAAAGGATTTATAAGATGAGGTTGTCCTAACAGTAACCTTGCATAGCAAAAATATTTAATTTTCTAATTCATTATACCTTCACTCATGCACAGTACAGAATACATTTTTCAGCAAAGCTTTCATGATAAAATAATGAGTAAGATGATCTATAGAAGGATATGCAATGTATCATACTAATTTTGATGAAATGACAGGAAGTCTATTTTCCCTTTTCCACTCCTTCCTACATCTTCATATTTAAATTATTCCTGAATCAATTTAAGCCAGCTAGAAAAGGGGTTTTAGTACTGCTGTAGAAAAATAAATTTGGGCAAAAATTCTTCATTTAAAGGAAGAAATAAACCACTCACCTTGTCATAATTAACTGTGTAGTCACCAACTTAGAATCATAGAATAGTTAGGGTTGGAAAGGACTTTAAAATCACATTGTTCCAACCCCATTGCTATGGGCAGGGATGCCTCACACTAAACCATGTCCCCCAAGGCTCTGTCCAACCTGGCCTTGAACACTGCCAGGGATGAAGCAGTTGCCACTTCTTTGGGCAACCCATTCCAGTGCCTCACCAACCTCACAATAAAGAACTTCTTCCTTATATCTAACCTGAACTTCACCTGTTTAATTTTGGACCCTTTATTCTATCGCTACCATCCCTGAGTCTTCAATCCCAGTCACTAAGTCTTTAATTTTTTTCACCATTTCTGTGACTTTTTCATGTAATGGACAAACTCATATGTCATGCAAACAGTGGGGTAACATGGAAAGAAGACCAATTTCTAGAACTGAAATTTAGTCATAAGACGAAGTGGGTGGCCACTTAATACTCAGAGATATGGAGCTTGACAAATCCAATTTGATTTAATTCTTCTACTTAAAGGTCAGTCTGAGAACAGACATGCCTTACCAATCATGAAACCTATTGATGACCTTCAGTAAGGGAAATTCTTATATCGAGTAAGCCTTTGAAATCTAGATAGACAGAATTGAAAATCCTTTACTAGAAATATGCTAAAAGTACTTAGTTACTAAAAATAAGAATTTGTCAAAAGGACATGACATGCTTTCAAAATACATACTGCCAAGTATGCAGCAACCAAAGAGAGGAAAATGAATTGAAGCTGTTATAGGAGTAGCATTTCTAACAAAAAAAAAACCCAAGGAATTTGCTAATAAAAGATAACATAAGTTTAGTGAATATTTATGTTCTCAAGTGGAACTCTTAATTAGTGAAGGAAGAGAGGCTTTTAGTAATCTCACTTTGCCATTCTTAATCTTGTCCTAAAGTTAGCCTAACATGTACTCTCCTCAAGAATCAGTTCAGCCAGTCCTCTAAATTAAAGAGAAAAATAAACTGTAAAGCTACATTCACCTCGGACTCTGAAGACTGGCTAGGTTTGATAATATTGTCTTCAACATCATAGAGCTGGTGTGTAATAACTATTCTTTTATTCTACAAGCTCATGTCTCAGGACTTAATTGCAGCACAGCATGAACCATCAAGATCACCTGCACTTACAAGTTATTGATAAATTAGTTTCCTCTTATCATTGATAGATTGCAATCTGGAAACTGGATACAAAGTTGAATTGGAAAGAAGTATAATGGGAGGAAAGAGAGCAATTACATTACTGTACATAGTAAATCCTTCCATAATTATTCACAAAATGCTGTCCTTAGGCAGTTGAGAAAAGTAACTAAGAGGGAAAAGTAAACATATTATTTCTTTAAAGAGACCTCAGTAATTCCATTACTGAGACTCACAAGTTCAGCAAAACAGGGAGAAAGATATCCCCAAAAAGGACAGGATAGAACTCAAGATTATCTACCAGATTACTATGTCTCCTAAGGGAAAAGGAATTGTGAGAATGTGTCCAGTTACTGAAAGGAAGCCCAACTAAACCTGCTAACCTAGCAGAGAGAACAAGATTGTTGAAACAGGTGCTGGTGCTAAGCTAACTTTGACTATTCTGTGATATCTTCATGACTGAACATCAACCTTGAATAGAGCAGTGGAAACCTTTACTCGTGTCAGATTGCTTTTCATTACAACAGCAGGAAAAATTTGCTGCTGTGGTCAGTCAGCTTCACTTTGGGGTTGGAGCGAGGTGGGGTTAGGACAGCACTTCTGTAATCCAGCTGCATAGTAGTAAATTACAAGGTTAACTGATTTAATGGCACAGAGGTTCATTAACTGAATGTTAAGTTAACTGATGTTCCAGAGGTGTCTAAATTCAGTATAGTCCAAATGGAAAATAGTAAAAAATGCTTTCTGTGTTTTACCTTGATTGAACTACTGGTACAATTTGTTCAATCGGTTTCGAATCATAATTGTAAAGATCTGTTCAAACAGCACCAGAGGTCATGAGAATTGTCGTATTTCCTTTGCTGCTAGACCATATTTTGCAATGGCATGGTTCTCTCAAACTTTTTTATATAAGACAGGTAAATTACACCTATATGTATTGCACTTCTTAGTTCCTTTGCCCAGACAAGTTCTAGGTGAATTGACTGCTTATACAAACTGAGGAGGTGAAGTCTGCATGTTTTTGAGAAAAAGTTCCCAGGATTTTGTGTTTGCTATTCAGCCCCTAAATTGGAAAGGTTCGATTCAATATCAGGGCACTTTTTCTATCATTGGCTGGAAGCGGTAGTGCTGTAGAGTGCTTTGATGAGAAGATTTTCTTGACTTGAATCACTGGCTTCAATTTGTCTTCTGAAGCATGAGGATTAGTTGTTTTTCTTTTGCAAAAAAAAAAAAAAGTAAATGGTCTTGAACTAACATTTGAATATATAGCAAATAGTCTCTTGAAATACATGCCCAAGACAAAAGTCAATATGCTGAATAATAGCCAATTCCATAAATCATTTTTGCTGAAGAGTTCAGTGAAAGATATTTGCAGTTCTTTCTGTTGGATTGTTTTGTTATCAGATTTCTTCTTATTTTCTCATAATGGAAAAAAGTAAATAAGAATGTACAAACGGGCTGTTATGTATCACCCTTTTACAGCTTCTCACTCTTTTCAACAGCTGTGTCTTAAATGGATTAGAAGGCAAGCTGGAACTGAGTACTATATATTTTTTTATGGAATGAACAGCATCATTTGTGGATTATTCTTCAAGACCTGAGGCTTTTCGATTTCCTAATAGTGCAATTGCTCCGAGGAGACCATCTGCAAACAAAAGTTATTTTCTTCGATAAAGGTGGTAATTGCCTAATTTATAAATTATCAGATAAAAGTTAAACATAAAAATTGCTTGTATAAAACTGAGATACTAAGTTAAGGTGCTCATTAGAATAATGGAATATCTCAATTTGGAAGGGATTGATAAAGACCATTGAGTCCAACTCTCTCCTCCTACCTGAAACTAAACCATATGACTCAGAGCATCATCCAGATGCTCCTTGAACTATGAAATGCTCAGTGCTGTGACCACTTCCCTGGGATTCTGTTCAGATGACCAACCACCTTCTCAGTAAAGAATTTTGTCTTAATGTCAAATCTGAACTTCCCCTGATGCAGCTTCATTCCATTTCCTCGTGTCCAGTCATTGGTCATCAGAGGAGATTAACATCATCCCTTCCACTATCCCCCTTGAGGAAGCTGTGGACTGCAAAAAAGGCACCCCTCAGCTTTCTCATCACCAAGCTAAGCGAACAAAGTGACTTCAGCTGCTACTTCTAAGTCTTGCTATTGAGACCCTTCACCATCTTCGTTGCCCTCCTCTGGACATGCTTTAATAGTGTGATGCCCTTATATTGAGAAGCATTTCAGCCTTCCAGTATCTGAAGGGGGCCTACAGGGATGCTGGGGAAGGACTATTCATTAGGGACTGTAGTGATAGGACAAGGGGTAATTGGATTGAAACTTAAACAGCAGAGGTTTAGACTGGATCTAAGGAAGAAATTCTTTACTGTTAGGGTGGTGAGGTACTGGAATGGGTTGCCCAAGGAGGTAGTGAATGCTCCATCCCTGTCAGTGCTCAAGACCAGGTTGGATGAAGCCTTGGGTGATATGGTTTAGTGTGAGGTGTCCCTGCCCATGGCAGGGGGGTTGGAACTAGATGATCTTAAGGTCCTTTCCAATCCTAACTATTCTATGATTCTAAGCATAAAACCACACACAGTATTCGAGGTGGGGCTGCACCAGTCAAATCAAATCGTTATGAAATGTCAGCCTATATAGTACACTTCTCATTGGGTGTCTCTAGGAACACTAGGTTATATCAGTAATGATAGTATTTATGTGTTTTGTTCCTTTTGGTCCAAAATGCAGTAGATTTGCATTTTAAAGTTCTGAAGTCTTGTGGTATTTAATAATTTTTCATCAATTAGAAGTAAATGCTGATCATTACACACATCCTTCTAAAGTATTTGCCAAAAATCATTGGATAAATTAAATATAATAATGAAGGTATAGCAGGTCTCTGTGAGCAAACCAGAGGTCCCCAGTTTGCTGTTTTGCCATAAGTAAACATTTATGATCATTTATATTCCTCGCTGAACAATGTTTTGAGAAGGAGCCATTTAGTCTCTTATCATTTGCTATGAATGCATCTTGGAAGGTCAATATGAAACAAAAAGATAAAGTATGATAAATTGAGACTAAAGTCCAAGCTGAGGGGTCTCACAGAGGACATAGGGGTGAAAAACAGAGTGAAAACAACTTGGCAAGTATATTAAAGTTAAGAAAATATTCAGTTTGGACAGGAATGGTTGAAACAGCTTCTTGACGTTATTCTCTGCACAGCTATGCAAAAACGGCTCAGATGCAGACAAAAGCATTTCCTGGGGCTGTTTCAAGGGGGAGAGGGGAGATAGATAAAGAAAAAACAAAGTACTTCAATAATTATTTTTTTCTGATGTCTATCAATCCAACAAAAAACCCACAGCCCTGAACTAGGGAACAAGAAGTCCCTCTGCATTTCAAGTGATAGCAAGAAGCCTAAGAGTGAGATTTGCAATAGCCATCAGTCTGACCTCTGAACCTCTCTGTATCCAGCTTTTACTATCCATATAAAAATTCTGACCTCACACATGGATTTTCCCTGGCTGTGTTCGAAGTTGTCTCATGGAATTTAGCATGGTTCCTTTCTTTTCCTCTCAACATTTTTTCTTCTACAGTGTGAGATTTATCATAGCTCCTCACCAGCATGCTATGAGTTTTAATGTTGCAATATTTCACAAGCCTTTAAAGTCAGGTTTAGATATAAATTCAGCTTCTATTCTATAAAGAAGAGAGGGAACTTTCAGTATAGATTCCTTAATACACTTCTCACTTCAAAGTCTTTCTTTGATTCATCTTCAACAGCTCTGAAGTTCAGCTTCTCCCAAGTTTGCTAAGTACTGTGCAAGAGAAACATCTATCACATTTTCCTAGACCACTCTGAGTTAGTGCTCAGCCTGTATCCTTCTCATTGTTAATTAAAAAAAATTCACAAAGGACTTGAGCTCCTATTTAGTCATCAAATTCATAAAGCTTTTGATCACTAAAGATTCTGAATTTTGGTGAAAAAAAAAAAGATAAATATAATTTTCACTCACATAAGCTCTATTTTTTTCTCAAGTTGATTTCCATCTCTGTCAAATAAAACTTACATAGATCACTGACACTCTGTTGAGGAACTCAGTAAAATCCATTTTACGTTAATATTCCACTTAGGAATAGCATTATGACCTAGTATCCAGATCTAGATGTAATTTCACTACTTGCAAAAGTATTCATATTAGGTCTGATTCAAAAATGTTTACAAACTCTGTTTGAACTGATTCTAGAAAAGTTAATTAAAATTTAGCTCAACCATAAATTTGAAGTTGTGGGAATTGCATTTCCTCAGCCCTTAAAAGGAGTCAATGAGGTTGCCCTAATTTACTGTTAAATGTATATTTGTTTGAAACACTGAAAGAATCTTGAAATTAAAAACTACCTCCTGAGATCAGGGGTCAGGGTAGCTAGAGAGCTCTGATATAGGCTCAGAAATGAAATGAAAGTCACTTCCATGCTCCAAACAAGCACATCTCTTTCAGAAGAATAAGCTGAGATCTTATACAGGTTTTATAATGGAAGTCATAGGATTTACAAGAGACAAGATCTGGATTTATTCCATATTGGCTGCAGAAAAATAGATGCTACATACATAACTCTGTTGCTCTTCTTCTGTGCCTCTGGGTTCCATCAGAAGACGGCTATGCAAGCCTACATGTTAACTTGTAAGAAAGCTGGTCCTGCCAACTCTCCCGTCTCCTGTCCCTCAGTCTCCCTTTTCAGGCACCCACACTTCTCTGGCCCTGCAGGAACCCTTCCTACACTAGCAGAAAAGACAGTGCTTATTTTCCTGTGTTGCTCCCTGAAACAGCTCACTGTGGGGCAAGAAGCACTAAGGATCAACATGAGACAAGGGGTTGGGAGCTGTGGCCAAGGCAAGGGAAGTTTGGAGTGTATTTTAGTTACAGCAAGTTGTAGGCTTGACTCACAGCATCAGCTAATGGTCCTGCTCAGTGTGCTAAAAACTGTCCTGATCCCTCAGGCGCCTGTTCAACATCAGATGGAAAATGTGCTCCAGTGGGTGGGAACTGAAGCAAGATCCTTACTCCCAGTTCTCTAACTGATCTGCTCCTCTCACAGCCCCCTTTTGAATCTTGCGGTTGGTCTAAAGATGAGGCCAAAATTTTTGTTAGCTTATGTGTATATGATCACATTCACATAGAAACAAATTGATGAGGTTATAAGAGAACAGGGTCAGAGAACTCAGATTTTGACTCACATCTATTCTTGCAGTCTACAGTTAGAAGCCAAATATGCCATGTCCTCAATGAGTTGAAGTCATTCCCACAGTGTTTGAAGGGTATTCCTGCAATGCATTACAGTATTTCCTGAAAGCCAAGTGTATTTTTTATCCTGGAATTGTTCAGATTTCACCTCCACTAAGTCTAAGCACTTGTTCATTTTCTTTGTGGAAATGCTTAGCAAGTGGGAAAGCATAGCATTTTAAGGCTGAAGAAAAGTTTTGATTGATTTCGTTCCATATGCCAAATTTATGACATAATCCACTATGGGAAAAACAAAATCCTACATAAAATGTCATAAAATTGCAAGACTGAGTGGACATGATTAAAACCCTTGGTAGTTTAAGTGTTTGCTTAATTTTTGTTGTAAGAGTTGTCCTACTGTTATTTGGAACATGTACTGTGACAGAGTAACCTATGACAATAATTTTAGATTACCTGGGTTATGTTACATGCAGGATGAAGCATACACAAGTGCTCAAATAAGAAATAACATCATAAATCCTAGAAATTCGCATTATGTTTCTGTCAAGCATTTTTAGATACAGTATTTGTCCTGCAGAGCACATGGTCAACCATAACAATGCCATCCTACAATAATGGCTCCTCATAGTCATTTAATTGTTTGAATAGTTCAAGATTGGGTTATATAGGCACAAAAAGTAATATTAACTTGATATATAAATTTTATCTTTATTAGTTTTTTGGATTTGGGGTCATGTTTGGTTATTTGGTTTCAGTTTTTGTTGGGGGGGGGAGTGGGTGTGTTTTCTTTTTCTGTAATCACGAGTACACTGCAGATCCATGAAAACAAATTGAACATTTCAGTAATCAAGAGGGAAACATATTTTTAAAAATTAATATTTCTCATTTTAAGAACAACTAAGAATCAGGAACTTACTACTGACTTTAGTAATGAATCAGTTTAAGCCAATTATAACCCCTATGCAAACTATTAATGAAACATCCAATATTGACTTCTGGATGAAAACTAATTATTTTAGAGACTTTTTCCTCAAACGTGAGAAAGTCTACTCCCCGCTTAATCCAAACATTGAAATTTATTCTTCTTAATTGAAATATACTTATTTTTCTTGGCAGTTTAAACTGATACATAGTGACCAAGGGACTTCAGTTTTGTTAGATCTTTGAAACTCTTTCTTGACCAGGGGAAAACTGACTGTTTCACCTGTCCTAGGAGTTCAAGAAAGGGCACAAAAAGAAATCATCTAATCTGAACTCTGAATCTTCAGCATAATAATAAAAACTAATTTATTTTTTCCCAGCATTAAATGTAGGACTAATAAATGCTGGACTTCTTTTTTTTTTTTTTTTTTGTAAAAATTGACTTTTTTTTTCCTGTCCTCCTGATCAAGACTGCATTTGTCCAATGGACTTTGCAACTTCTGTCTCTCACAACTCATGTAGTTTTCTATATTCAACTTGGAAGTTGCTCTGTCAGACCACCTTAAACTGCTCATCAGGACTCCAGCTACTTCTACTGCTGTTTGAACAAAATAACTCTTACAAGTGTTCCCTAGCTTTTTCCAGTCAAAATAAGCCAGAAATGCTGAAGCTATTTCAATGTAGTGTCTCTGCCAGCTGGCTTATTCAAACTGAAGTACTGCAGAGCCTCATCACGCTTGATCCTTGATTGGCAAATTTGCAGGCTTGGCGATTTTGGGTGATATTTTGCACCTGACATTGGACTAGTAACAATAATGTCTTCAGTCAACACAGCTGGAGTAGTAAGCATGTGTGTATCCAATATATTGGTGGATGAGCTAAAATAAGGAAAGTTTGCAATTATACATAATTTTTTTATTAATTATTTGAAATCTGAGGGAAGACCACAACTTGGGTGATATATTTGAATTGTCCAGACTCTTTGGTTGGATAAATGTTTTCTTAATACTTGAATTTCTTGGTAAGCAAAGCATCAGCATCTCAGTCTGTGAGTTCAGAACAAAAGGATCCTGCAGTGAAGGAGGCTGCCTAAGGTTGCCTCATAACTCATAAAGCTGTGGAGTTTTCATGCACTCAATCTCTTTTTGGCAAGCTAGTGTATGTACCTGTTCATGGTGAAAACACTATCTTTGCTGTATCTATGGAAATATTTAGTTTCTCTGCATAGGTTAAAAAGAAGTACCTTTCCTCAGACATTGGTGGAAAGCTTGAAAGAGAAAAGGAGACAGAAATCCTGGTAAAATATTTCACTCACTTCACAGAAAACAATAAAGTGCACTGGGGAGGGCTTGATTTAAAATGCTGGAGATCAGGCATACTTAGCATTTCATGCTTCGTTTTGCTTCTTGCTCTTAATGCCCAATCTGTTAATTTTTACTCCTTCATGAGAAAAAGCAATAGTCAGCAGTCTTCAGTGTAAAGATTTGGCAGTCAGATCCCGAATCCAGTCTCATTCTGGGGCACATCAGTTGCAGCTCTGTTATAGTGAATGGACTTGTTTCAGTTCTATACTAGAGGAGCTGAAAAAAAAAATTATATATATATATCTCAGGCCCTGGAACTCAAGTAGAAGAAGATAATAATAATGAAAAAGAAAAAAAAAACTACTGCATTAGCTTGAAATATTCAATGGTCTAACAAAGTCAAAATACAAATTGAATGGTTTAAAAAAATCTTCTATGTCACATTTATGTGGCATAGAAATACGCTACATACAGAAGCTCAGCTCTGTTTGTCCAGTTCAGCCTGCCCTATTTTAAGGCATTGTCTTTGACTTTGATGCCTTTTTGTTCTTCTAATTTGTAATTTTTTTTTATACTCTTCATTTGTCTCAAAAGTTGGCTTCCTGACCCTGAAGGACTAAACTAAGCAAAGGCTGATGAATCCCCATGTCCACGCACGACCCGCTGAGGACACATATGTGTTCCTGGCACCCTCTGGTGGGTGGTCTTGCTCATACACACAGAAAAAGGAGACATCCCAATTTGGACAGTTCAGCGTGTTTCACACAACTCTGCAGACTTTCAGGAAGTTGACAAAAGGCATTTAACAACCAGATTGTGTTCAAACGGTCTGTGATAGCTAGGTTTGATCATTTACTTATATATATATATATATTGTAACACAAACCTAGATTGCCATATCAAAATATGTGAAATATGTGTGTTTTTTCTCTCTTCAACCCTACCAGGTATAGGTGAAGAGGGACATGGCATATGTGCTCTTTTACCACCTTAGGGTGGTTAGGAAATGTAGGAAGACAATATTAATTTGTCAGGAAAAACATTTTGGTTGTCCAGTTAAATACAAGCTCCAGAATTTTCTTCCAGGCATTGGTGAGTTTACAAAGCAGGTACGAAAATTATTCCTGGTTGAAAAATACTTAGGGGATTTCATTGAGCAGCAGCTTTTTACCTCTTAAGTCATCCCAAAAGCCTTGTTTGATACTGCAAGCTCTTCAATGTCTGAGGACTCCTATTCTGGGCACTTCACAGCAGCAAACGAAAGTAGCATGTGTTTCTAAGGGGCTCACAGTACCCCATGTCTTTCTGTCTGCTGCTAGAGATGGTTCATTATGTTCAATACATCGATGGAATAGCCTTCAACGTTCCTCAGCTTGAAGTTTCTGTCTAGGTAACAGTGTAGACCAGAAAGTACTCAAAACAAGATGATGAAAGTTGCTTCTAAATATGGATTTTACAATATATAACACCACCAGCAGAGGCTGTATGTCTCCCTCCTCAAATCCCAAATGTAAACCAGATGAAAAACCAATTGTCTGACGGCTAAATACTATGCAAAATTCCTGTGCAAATGCCAACAATATAACTCTCTTCTCTTTAGATGTGGCTGAAAAATCTATCAAACTAAATGAAACCACATTCCCAAACTCAGGCAAAACCTCCCTGAGAAAATTTCTTTCTTGTTTTTCTTCATTTCTTTATCTTTTTATTTCAGCCCAGCTTTTAAAAAGAAGCAGCTAAATATACCTGATAGCAACCATTTCTGATCCAGTAGGATCTGGAAACTTTCAAGAATAGGCATTGGTGTTATGACACCAGTCTGTGGTTGTTAGATTATGAATTGAGAAGTTTGAATTTGTTTCTAGGAAGCACTTGAGCTTTTGGCTCCTTCTCCATATATGCCTTTGGAGCAATATGTAGAACATGTTGACACATAATGCAATCCCATTTTCATGTTATCTTTACTGAGACATCTGCCTCAGCTGGTCACATGGCATTTATGTTACCGCTGATAATTTGTGTGCCATGCAGCTCTCACGAGCTTATTACTTGTAAGGTGACTGAAAATAAGCTGAAATCCACTGACATAGAAAGCTTGACTGGAATGCTACTACTCCTCATGTACATAAATATTTATCACAGGAAATGTCTCCTAATTCTGTTGTGACTACATAATGCGTCTTATTTCTAAAACAATGGAGGCTTCATCTTCATGTTCTTTGGTTAGTACTTGAGAAGACTTCAACAGTCAATTTTCTCTGATTCATATGGATTTTTAGGTATTACCAATTTCCACTCAAACTCATGATGAAGAGTACTTTCTGTGACAAATAGTCTGTGAAAAAAAAAATCAGTGTTAGAATACTGTAGTGTTTAAAAGCTAGAGACATGTTCTGATAACTGGGAGATTCCTGAAGTGTTGGTTGTTGCCTTAACTTCCTGCCACCTGAAGGAAGGGCAGAGGATAATAACCATCAAGAGATGCATCTGCCTATCTCCAAGCTGATCCTGGGACAGTGGTAGAAAATAAACACGCTCCTGGGTTTCCTGAACTTTTACTTGATAGTGATGATTTCAAAAAGTTTCAGAAAGTAATACTGCTTGTGGATCTGGGAATTCTGAGAGCACAGCCTATTGCAGTTTAATTAAACACTGTCAGGAGTCACCTGAACAATTTATCTATCTGTATTTGAACTACCAGAATAGTCTCTGTCTAGGCTCTGTGTCAAGGTAACAAGTGATTCCCAGATAGCTGGTGGTGGATATGGGCCATGGGTAATTCCCAGCAGCCATTTTCATGTATCCAGACCTGTTTAAAGACTGAAAGCATTTAACAGTATGGAGACAAACAGACTCTGCCAGCTGGACACATGACTACAGAAAGGGCCCTAGCTGTCTTCTTTATCAATATTGATACTGAAAAATGTAGCTTGTGTTTGCTAGAGCTGCTTGAACTCACACTTCAGATAGCATGAATTTGAATGAGAAAATATATTCACTCTTGAAAAGACAGAGTTAAAATTTTGGTTGGCAAATTAGAAACAGCTACGAAAACCAGTATAATAATATATGTGCACTGTTAGGTTTAAGTTCAGAATTAAAAAGGAAGTTTTCTCTTTTAGTTGATTTTGTGGTTTACCCCTTTCTATAATCTTAGTGCATATGCATTGCTTGTCATGTTCTCTTCAGATTAAATTACCCTCCTTGCCTTTTACACCATTCCAAAGGCTGTTCCAGACCTTTAAAAATCATGTCATATGAGAAGTGTTGGTGTCACTGTATCTTATAACAAGCTCAACATCCCTGTTTTGCATTTTAGCCTTCCTTGAAAAGAAAGCTAAATGACATATTAAATTAACACAGATGACAGACTTAGTAGTTACTGCTGTTAAAGCTGTGCTGGAGACTGATTGAAGCAGCATAGCTTATTTCCTAAACGGCTGTTGTAAATGGGTCTTGCAATCTCTGTGTCCCATTGCTGTAACCTCCTTTTTCACCTCTTTGTCTAGGAACAGGGATGAAAATCCCAGTTGATCCAGTCCTGCCTGCAGATGGCCTGGTTTCCCCCCCAGGAGCTGGCAGTTAGCTGACAGGACTCAGCATATTGGAAATGTCTTGACTTTCTTTGTACCAATGAAGCAGGCTAAATAGATGTCACCTTACATCTCTCTATTTTTGTGTGCGATGAGAATATGAATGTTATAGTCAGATTAATCACCTCTACTAGCCTAAACTGATACAAGCTTATTTTCTTCGCTACTACTGAATTAGATTTTTATAATCTCTCATGTTTTCTTTTTGAGATAAGGGTGAGTCAGAGGAGGAGAAAATGGCAATGTATTGGATTTTTCTGGTAGTAAAGTAAAACAAAATAAAGTAAAATAGACAGAAACAGGCTAGGTGTCCTGAAACTAGCTTATCCAGACCTGTTGAAGTCCATAGTCTATATGACTATAAAGTTAGAATGACATATTCACAGCTGTTTATGTGATAGGGTACTCCAGGATGGCATACCAAGATCTGCTCTTGGGGAGTATAGTGTACCTTCGATGCCTGAATTTTTGTGATACAAAACTAGTCCTGGTTATATTTACACATCATCTTCTATATTCAGAGCTAGGTTCTGCACATCAGAGCAGTCACTGTCCAGTGTACTTTAGTCAACAGAGGACAATAAAGAGTGTCACTCCTTTCCTTGCAGAAAGCATCCACATCAGATGCAGATCTGATGAAAACGTGGTTTCCCTTTCCCTTGGCAACTTTCAGCCTGAATTGTATGTCTGGTGTCTATATTAGAGTTTCTATTAAACTTTCATGTTTGCTTTTGCTACTTTTGAATTCTGTGCTAAGTTCTCTGTTAAGTGAAGACAAAATACATGATGAGAGAAAACTTTCAGACTGCATCCTCTGAGGGCCAGGTGTTAGTTAGTCCATGTGTAATGACTATCAGAATATCACATTTTAAGTCCTACAGGATCTGCAGTGTGTATGTGAGTGCATGTACATATGAGTGCACATGTGAGAAGGGATTCTTGCCTCTGACCTCTGACCCCAGTGCAATGTATCATCTCACTGAATGCATCTGCAGGATACTGAGGAGTCTGTTTCCTTCCTCTCTATTCAGAGTGTGTCCTACACAAAAGGAAATCAGGGTAAAATATCTACTGCTTTATCCAGAATGCAGTCTCTGGTGATCTATCTGGCAAAAGCATGATGCACAGGATTTCATCCAGTGCAAGTGAGTCCTGCTAAATCTCCTACTCACTCCTCTTATACAGTTAGGCTTACTTGGGCTCTGGAGTAAAATCACTGCCAGAAAAGTGGGTGGTCCCATCTATTTTTCACATGAAAAGGAGTCATAGGGCATCAGAGGGTCTCTTTTGCATTAAAAAGACCCATCATCTTTAAATCTTAAGTCCAGAATTAATGCCGTAAATTTTTGGAAGTTTAGCATCTTAAAATAAGTTGTTGCTACAGTATATCCATTATTTGATTTCAGTAAGCACTCTCCAGTAAATATTAGTTTAAACCTCAGACCTTCAACCCACAAGTTTTGTGTGTCTATGGGAAGAGATTATTAAAGGCACCAAAACTAACATGGACAAAAGCCATCTTGGTTTGTATCAGCAAAAATACTACCATATGCTGCCAACAGTCCCCCAAACTATTCCAGCCACTGATGTAAAAGCCTCCTATGTTAAGGAAACAAGGCTGCAAAGTGGTTCTGAGAGCAGGATTAGCAAGAACTGCTCCAAATTGGATCAGTGACCCTGTCTGAGATTTGCTTTGACTACCCTTCCGAAGTACAATTACCACTCAAAAGCACGATATTTTCTGGATCAAACTTCTAAATTGTGTAGTTCTTACAAGCCTTTGAGGTACCTCAGCAATTCTAGTGGCTTCTGAATCATTTAATTTGCATAAGCATCAGCCAGCCTTTCCACATCTTAATTGAAATTACAGCAAAATCTAGACAGAAAAGTTACTCTTTATTTAAAACTAAAAGTCAGAGCATCACTGCTCCAGAATGTAGGCTAAGAAAGTGTTGTCACGGGATGTTCCATGTTTTACAGAGGAACTTCTGCTAAAAAAATGCAATATGTCTTGTAAACTGAAAAAAAATAAATCAGAAGTTACAAGAAGTCAGGTATAAACCTTAGGGAACATTGAGAGAAGAGAATTTTATTAATAAAGGGGTTTAGGAACTTGGCAGTTGAAGCACAAAATTGTAAAAGAGGAAAAAATATTTTAAAAAAAACATAAATATTTTAATGTAATCAAACTGATTCCCCCCCCCCCCCCCCCCCCCCCCAGTTTTACCTTTGCTGGAAACATCAGGTGATACCTGAAATAAACGATATTAAATTTTCATTTTGTTAATTATATAGCGAAAAAAAATATGGTGACATGCTGAGAACAATTCCGAGTAGCTTTCCTGATGCAGTTTGTGAATACATTGACAAGAATACATTCTTGTCACATTTATAAACCAGGTTTTCGCTATATCCACCTCAAACGACCGGTAGGTGGCAGAATCAGTTTATTTATTGCTAGACTGAGCACAGGCGCTGCTACTCATTTAGGAAAATTCTAATCCTATGCAAAAGACAGTGCTTGGGTTATAGTTCGCTGTGTGGGTCTTACTAACTGTGTGTTTCCATTTGTATTGCAGTTATGACCTTTTCTATTGTTTTATTGAAAGCTAAAATACTGACGTGCATGCTAGGGTTTGGGTGTTGTTTGCTGTTTGTTTCTTCAGTTTCAACATCAAGTAAATCGGTATAAGAAGGACTTAAAAATGGGGGAGGGAGGGGAGGAAATACTGCTGACCCTTTTCAGCCTTAATGAAAATCTGTAAGAAAATCACATTTTACCTGGCTTCCAGCTTGATCTATAGCTACAATTCTTGTTGACATACGTCGCGTAGGTTTGTATCGTGTTCAGAAACCCATTTCTAGAAGCTGCCCTAGTAACAGGGATCCTGCTTCAGAAAGGAAAATTTATTGATTTTTTTGAGGGCCTGGTTTTGCTCCTTCTGCAATGGGGTGAAACCAAAACCTGTAAAATGATATCAAGATCAACGAAAAAGTGAGGATGCAAGAAAGTAATCCTGCCCTATGACTATCAGCCTTGGGGGTGAGGTACCTGTAAGGGAGAAAGTCCAAACAAAAGTTCCTGTTCTGTCTGACTCATATTTGGCTTTCAATTGTGTTGGGCTATGTTGATCCCATTTTGTCTTGTTCCTCCATTTGAGATTCCAGCCTGTCCATAAGAAGCAACACCAGCCAAAATATTGAAATTGGTGTAGGCTTGGTATTAGCACTTTGGGATTTGAAACTCTCAAGTGATGCTGACTATACTACTGGCTGAGGCTGATCTATGAAAAGATTAACAGTGAGGAACTAAGGAGAGAAAAGTCCCCTCTGTCTCCCCTCTCTCTACTTCGTTCGTGCCTGATATTACCACCTAAACACTAGTGTTTACCACCTATGCATTGTTTCATTTTCCTGTTCCAAGGGGCAACAGCCAGGCTTTTACCTTGTGATCTCAGAAATTCTGTCTTAAAAGTACAGTGTGCCATATCATTTAAATTTAGCAGACTGAAGGAGCAGGTTTATTTATTTATTTGAGTGAGAAAAGCTAACATGAAAACATAGAATATTTTATGGGAGCTTTTTTATAGGAGCTCCCTTTTTGGCTCTGTTTAAATTCTTTCTTTCTTTAGGCTTGGTGAGGTGCCAAGTACATAGAGGTTAAAGCCATGAGCTGGGTTGCAAATCGATGCTTTTCCCTTAGAACTGGTTTACTAAGCATTAAGTTGATGTTTATTTAAACTTAATGAGCGAAAATTACAATATGCAATACAGTAGAGCCATGAAAATACAGAAGGCCAGATTATAATCTCATTAAACAAGAAGAAACTGCTGCTATTTCAGTATTAAATGAGATTGGAATCTGGCCGTAATTTCTATTATGGGTTGAGGGCTAGATCCATCAGAGATCTGTTGTGTTCTAATGCTGAATATCTGAGCACTTAACCAGGACTATAGCAATATTATATAAATTAAATCAGAAGCTATCTTCCTACAGAATCTGAATAGACACTGATGATTCCCAGTGGGCTCAAAACTTAATGACACCATGTACAGTAGGTTCATGCCTATCAGATGATTTGGGTAGGATATTAAAAATTCCAGTGTGCAGGAGCATCCTGAAGGCTACATGGGAATGTCTCTTCTCTCTTGCAAATCCCAGCTATTTCTTACACTTTTTCCTGTAAAGTATGACATGATGTAGTCAGGCTGCTCTTTTGTTTTATATAATAGCTCAGTGTTTACAGTGGCTGTTGCCTAAAGCAAAATATAAAAATTATATGGGCAGCAGGAAGAAGGACACAGGGATTTCCCATCATATTCTTTTGCTTTCTCCTCTGTTGTCCTTTTCTATTGCATTAATCAGTATTTCTTTTCTGTGCAATAAAATGTTTTTTTCCAAGAGCTGTAAATATCAGCTCTATTAACCATCACAATTCCCACTTAACCTGAAAAAGGACTTGTTCTGGGGGCTGGGAAATTAGAATTCAAGTTCTTTTACATCTGCAGATGTACTCATACAACACTGTGAACATACATAACATTTTATATAAAACAAGATTATGTTATTAAGAAGAAATTAGCAAAGACAAGAACATCTGTTGGGGCTGGATGCTTTGCTTGATAAGTTCCTGGGTGGGTACCAAGCCAAGGCCAGCAGGTGGCCTGCGGTTGGAATGCATTCACCACTTCTGCATTAATAAATGAAACAAGCTATGAAATGCTCTTAGTCAGCTAGGTGGACAGTTAACTTGTTAAAACAATTCCTGCCACAGGTGTGGCTTGGGCAGACAAGTGATGCCCAGAAATACCCCTACCCATAGCTCAGGAATGTGAGAATCTGAAGGGCCATTCCCAACATGCAGTTTTCCTACCTCCACAGGGCTTTGGATCCTAGAAAGTTTACGAGCTTCAACATGAGCTAAAGGATACTCTGTGTTGGTTTGTCACAGCATCTGGAAATATTCCTGGGTGTGTTGGATTCCCTAGCCTAGAGCAAAACATATTTCCTAGCTCTCAGTCAGGCCAGACCACGAGGTGGGTCAGGGGCCTCTTGGAGCTGTTAGTTCTGCTGTTGTCCTGGGGGTGCACAGCTGTAGGCTGCCAGGCAGCGACATTTCATGAGGTTGTGTCTATGGTGCCCCAACATCACCACAATTAGCAGCTGAGTAGGAATCTTAAGTGCTGTAATTTTTGATTGAATGGCCTGGTGTTGACTTGCCTCCAAGTTCATGGTTTTAGGTCTTTTATTGGGCTGGCACACAGCATTTAGAACTCACATTTGGCCATGGGACTCAGGCCACGGCTGCAAAGTCTCAGCCTCGGTTTTCCAACAAAATATCTCCCTCTTTTCTTCTCCTTCTGTTTCCCTTGATAGGAAAAGAAAGAAGAAAAAACAGGGGCTCAGAAAGCACAGCTACCCAGCCACAGGGGGTAAAGCTCAGAAGCCCTTGCTTTCCCTTGCTTTTCCTTCGTTCATTGTCAGCAGATGGGAATGGGAAGCTGGGGGTGGGGGCATATTGCCAAAGGTCTGCTTTGATGTTGGCATGTTTGTTTGCCTTCTGCTTCCTGGACCCCTGCCCGAGGGGCTGGGTCTGTCAGCTGTGGAAGAAACACAACAGGATGGCCATCAGCAGCCAGCAGAGAAGACAGCAGCAGATGTTGACAATAGGAGGGGGTACATTGGCTTAAGCCAAATCAGGGAAAACCTGAAAGGATGAGATTGTGGGGTGAAACAGGAAGATAGGGAGCTGTGGTGAGGTAGTGGGTGCCTGTGGTGGGACAGCAATGACAGTTCAAATGAGGAGACATGGGTGGAGACATTTGGGAAGCTGTGCAGCAAAGCCTACCATGAATTTGTCTGAAAGATACTAATTTTCAATCCTGGCAAAGGTCATGTTCACCTGCTTAATATATGAAGATATCACATGCTAACAGGATATGGCCCTACAAGCCTTCAGTCAGCACAAGGCCAATGTGTGCTAAGTATCATGTCCTTGAGGCCACACAAGTCTATGTGGTGGGCTTCATATGGGCACCAGCTCACTTGAGCCATACTTCAGGCAAACCAGAAGCCATGACAACTTGTTAGGATCTCTGCAATGTGCCATTGGTCAGACCTGCAGCTCCTGAAATATTTTCAGAACTTTGCAGGGTTTTTAACCTCTTTATATTTGTTGTTTCTCATGGCTGAGAAATGGGAATGACCAAAATAATTTCTCATTAACAGGTAAAAAAGTAGCTCCCAAATCTGTGTGTATTCAGGTTATTTACAGATCCACTGTGATACCACACAGGGTAAAAGAGAAGGCACATTAGCTTCAGAATTACTCCATCAGAATTGCCACCAAGTAGTTAATCTTGAAAATGGTTGACTAGGTCAAACAAGACAGGATGGAAAGCCACAGAATGTCAGTCTGTATATCACAGTAGCAATGGAACACCCTGCTTTTAACTAGTCATTTATGATTTGCCAGTAGACAGCTGAATGCAGTGACCCTACTTATGTCCTGGCAGTGACTTACTGGAAATACTGGATCCATATTATGGGTCAACTCCAGAGTGAGTTAAAAATAATTAGAGCTTAAACTGTGGTTTTCTATTAATAGAGATATTTTTCTCCACAAATGACACATCTTGTCACCTCAATCATTTGCATCTTTGTTACTCAGTTGACATAGACAGCACTGTAAGATACAAGTAGATAATACACAAAGTAATAAGAAAACATGCAGTGCCGTGTAAAAGTATTGATGTGTAAAAAATTATACCAAAGAAACACTTTCCTGAGAGAATTCAGGGAGATATACATGCAAACAAACAACACTGATCCAGCCACTGTGTAACTGCCCTTTCTACTATCAGTGATCCTGTCTCAACTGCAGGCAGAAATGATGAACAACAGTGTGTCTTTGGAAACACTTCTAAGGCTTAAAGGAGCAAGTCTCAGTTTTGATTCCACCAGAAAAAGGGAAGATGGATTTTTTTATGTCAGAAATTCAAGGAAAGGCATATTGCATGTCTGATACCTGAGCTACAGAAAGTACGTGACTGCGTTCCTCCAGACACTTTCTCTAAGCAAGAAAACTTAAATTACTTAATTGAAGTGGAAGCCACTTGTTACATGAAAATCACTTTGCGGGAAAATGATTAAAAGAACACCAGAGGGCACTATTTCGTTTTGCTAAAAGGATGGTTGCAAAGTCATGTCAATACACGGGTAATTTGGGATACTCATTCTATTTCCTTTTTTGGTGTCCTCAGGCTTCTTATAGAAAGCATGTCTACTTTAAAAGAGAAATTACGTTAAATGGCTATTTTGCCCTGCATGCAATTCAGCATTGCAGTAATTAGTGATGTGTACAATTAAGCATTTAGACCAATTCTTCAATACTTCTCAAGAAAAACACTGATGAGCAACTGAATCCTTGTGCTCAAATGTGTCCTATGTTCAAGTCTCAGAGCCTTTGACTGGGACCTGAAGTTTCAGGCCAGTTATCACACTTCTCAGACATTTGAGAAAATAATAGATTCTATTTACAGCTCACTATGAAATTATTAGATATAAGGTTATTAGTAAGATGATGGGCTAGTAACGAGACTGAAAATATCATATATGCACATGCTAACATGCCAGAGTTATGCATTCATAACAATGTTTCTGATTATTCTGGTTTTACATGTCAATTGAGAAAACAGGGCTTAAGAGGAACTCTGGATACCATATGTTGATGCCTGATGGGGAACACTTATTGCGACTTCTATTGTTCTGGTTAATTTGGAGTGCAAAATGACAATCTGTAGAATGGTATGATTAAGGCAAGGGAACAGTAACTTTTAGGGGGATTTAGCCCTAAATTAAGGGCTTTAGGAATTTCACTTCCACTTTATTATTGGTCATAAGGCCATTTAGCATGATAACAAGCCCAAAACACATATATCATGTCTGCGGTCAGCAGTGTATTTCATTCATTATATAGGGGTTGTAAGACCAGGCTCATTGAACACAGAAAAAAATATATTTACAAAGTATTAACAACTATGTTTTGGATATATGAGGCAGGCAAATTAGGTGCAACCTAACCCAAATAAGCTACTTGAAGTACATCAAGATTAATTTATTAACCACTAACCGCGGCTCTGCATATAATTTTAAACAGTTGAGAAATATTGACATTTCTAGTATCAGGACTGGAGGTGAATCAGACAACATCTACATCTACAAAATGAGTAATTGCATACACAAACAAGGTTTGTGGATTGCAATTATCCATTTCGCATGGTCAGCTAACATGAATGCACAAATCCAGCTTGAGGCCGCAAGACTGATGTCTCCACAGGCTGATGGAAAATTAGAGATGTGAACAAGTCTGAATGAGCAAGCACCAATGCAGTTCACCCTATAAAACTCAAATCAGTCCAAATGGGAAAAGAGATGGTGGGAAAAGATAAAGCTTATTATTTTTGCTTTAAATAAGCATTTCACAAGAAAACAAAACCCCGGTCCCAAAACTCTTGTACTTCATGTGTTTTGCCAAATTTAAAATAAAAGCAACTGAGCAGAAGGGGGAAAAAACTTGTTTTTCAGAATAACTGGACTGAACAGACTCTGCTTCTCAGCTCAGGCTGTTAAAAAAATGTCACACTGACTCTCTTCAGTTAAGTCTTACAGGAGAAGGACCAGTGTGTTGGCTGCTTTTCTGACTTAGCTTTAGAAGTTTTTGTTCACCTCTTGTCACCACACTGCGCTGAGTTTTACATGTGACTGGACATCCTAGCAGCATGGATGCTATATTGCAGGTGTGTCCTTAAACTGGAACACGTGCCCTAATTAACCATCTAGACCCTAGTCTTGTTTTCCATAGTCTGTTCACAGAAGTCTGTCTGTCTGTCTGCATAATTTTTTGACCTTCAAGTGTAAATTAATACTGTGGGCATCTTTAATAGTTTCCCTTTGCCTGTATTGTGACCTACCAGAATGTTTGAAGAAGCATTATATTTTCTGTCTACACAGACGTTAAGGAGGCCTTGCAGTTATATTGTCTCATCTGTGCTTATTCATCTGCAGAAAATCCCCTTTTCCATGATACAGTTAGAGCCCAATTTACCACATTCCAATTAACTGCCTCTCAGTATTAGTTTTCATGTGGTCCATTGTTTTTACCTGTGATGGGGCTTTTTTGCACATAAAGCCAAGTGGTTAGCCAAAATTCAGGATCTTACAGGCTTAGGAAAAATAATCATAATGTTTATGGACAAACAAGTCATGCATAATCCTATTTCCCTAAACACACACAAAATGAAAAGCAGGTAGCTAGTTTTTCTTAAGGTATGTAAGAAGTCACATATCAAAAGTTTCTCCAGAAGTCCTGAAGACTTTCTCTGCTTCCTCTCAGGTTGACACTTTTGATCCCTTTGCCACTGAACTGGGGCTCTACAAATGAAAGGCAGAACTTGGTCTTTCAGACATGCAGTCCGTTAAACCTTGATTCTGACCTGGCCTATTTACACTGAGTTTTCCCAGGATCTGTCAGGGTCTCTCTATTAAGTGTCTTTTACCCCACTTGAGTTGTATGACCTTCTGTGTGGATCCAAGACAAAGTCAATGGCAGTTATGAACATTGTTCAATGCAGAAGTATAAATATAAATAAATATTAAAAAACTTTATTTCCTGTGCTCAGTTTTTCTGTCATAAACTAGGCATTACTGAAGGAGAAAGGAGAGCTTCAGGAGGATATAGAAACAGTAAATGAAATGTAGTCATGATCTCCTAGACAACTAGGGTGATCCACTGTGAGCGCTGTGCTTTTGTAAAACTGCATATTGCCTTATGTTTTTTGTCATATAAGGCACTAAGAAATCAAATTAAGTAGAAGCTGATGCCTCATAAAATATGCTGTCTAGTTCATTCTTATTCTCAGAGTGGCAATGCTAGATACTGCACTATTTCAAGTTTCTTCATTGTAACATATACGCACTTTCCTGATAAGTATTTCACCCTGAGGTGACACAAATGAACAGAAAGTGATTTTTTCTCCAAATTTTTTCCGTCTCTGATGAAAGCAGTAAGCAAGGAACAATATTGACTTCACTTCCTATTTTGTGTTTTAGTTTTCTTGTTGAAACTGACACCATAGCTGCCACACTGTTTGCATTTTTTTGGCTGCTTCCCTTAGAAACTGAAGGATACTCATTTCACTTCAGTGAAAAGCCATGACACAGCAGATTTTCTTCACTACAGTTGAGTAGGAATGTTCTAGAAATATGAGTCTGAGAACAAATCGATACCTCTTACACAACATGTTGCTCTCTGCAGTACTGTTAAAGACTGGTCTGCCCATGTCTCATAAAATTCATCCTTTTTTCTGGAAGCCTATGGGATCTATAAGAAACAGTCATGCCCTGCAGTAGAGATTTAAAGACTTAAGAGATCCTTAGACCTGGTCCTTTGCACAGGATGGCACATTTCATCTAGTATGAGATTTTCTTAAAGTAGAGCCTAGTTTTAATAATTAATCTTTCAGACTGATTAACAGCTCTTGCTCCACTTCAGCTATCAACTGTCCTCAGAAAGGATTTATATTATCATTGCTTCATATACTAAAACACAAGTGAGATAATTCTTTAGATAAACACACTATTCCATTTCTATTACAACTTCAGGGGACACTGTAACATCACTGTCTGTGGTGTCCTTTTCTGGTTCCAATCTGGAATAAACTACCTGTTTGAGATATGGGGCTTCAAAGTGGTTCAAGGGCTCATTTCCGCCCTGAGGGACAAATCTTTTTTTTTTTTTTCTTTGTGAAATCCACATCTGGATTTTCAGTTCTTTTGAAGCTGTGTTTCAGCAGGTACAATATCACACAACACACTTATTCTGGCTTAGCCAAGTCAAGTACTTAAAAGAAACCCCACACTTTCTTCCTATGCTGCTTGTTGTATGTCTTCCTGTTTTCACAACTGCAAGAGATCTTTAAAAGATAAATCTTTTTGTTAGATAGAATGACCAGCATATGACTCTACTGGTATTGATGCTGGGACCTGGTACATTACAGATAAGAATTGCTTCCAGATATGATAACAATAATAACTTTTTCTGATGGAAAGGTAGTAAGTTCATATTTACATAGGGAAAATCAGAGATTGAAACAGAATACTGAATGAAATCTAATTTCCATCTGACTCTCCTGAACACTTTTTTTTTTTATTGGTTCCATATCTTAGTATAAGCAAAGTGTTTTGTTCTTTTTCCATGTGGTAAGATTATGATGACTGCTATTTCAATCATTATCAGTCATTTACTGTTTATTGTACAGAAATAAGGAGTAACGGAAATAGAAGAATCTGAGAAAAATGCTTCCAAAATACTTAACGAATCAGGAAACTTTTTGTAGTTCAGATAATGTGTTCAGCAATTTCTTCTACCCAGTTCATCTTTGGTGCCAAGAACTGAAAAAGCCCAGATTCTGTTGTTCTTTCTGCTTCATCAGTTTATATATCATGTAGAACATTTTTTTTTTCTTAGAAAGTAGTCAAACCAACCATTCCCGCAGTTATTAAACAGCTCCCAAATTTTGGCCTCAACTTCTCTGTTGAATGGGTCTGTATTATACCCATTTATCAAGCTATGACCACTCTGGATGAAGTTATCAAAAGCTTAATTAAATAAGTCACTACAAAACATAAAATTGATCTGAAAATATTGTAAGTTCTTTCAAGATCTGAGCTCAGGCTTCTGTTGTTTTTATCTTGTAGTGACTGAAATCTCATCTGTTGCTACATATTTTATACCAGTGTACAAGGAAGAATCCCACTTCAGTCACTATGCTATTCATGTCCTAGGAAACATACAGCATCAAATTTGAGTTTTAGAAGTCAAATGGAGGAAATTAACTTATTATTTTATCTGAAAAAGTACCTCAAACCTGGTCATATCTCCCACTGAAATTAAGGATAGCTTTTAATACGTTTCTACATGCTAAAAATGTTTACTATCAGATTTTAATGTATTAATATCCATGTAATATGAGTATCACAAATGTTATAATCATGTGAATTTAAGGAGCATTGAGAAATTGCATAATTTAGAGCCCTCATGTTTTCCATGATCTGTGCGGCTGCAATATCAGCATAATACTTTTTAATCTTTAATACAGTTATCCTCAAACATATCCATACAGGTAAGGGGAACACAAGTCCTGATCATGGGCAGGAAACATAGGCAGCACATTGGAATGACTTTCCTGTAATCCTATTTGAGACTAAGGAGGGACCAGAAGACAGGTCTTTTTAGTCCCCCAGACACCTGAAAATGATAGTTCTAGTAACATGTTTTCTTTTCCAGTAATTAATAAATCTTAGGAAAAAAAATTTCCCTCTCTTCATCATGTCTCAGCTGAAAGACTTTGAACAGAGGCACCAATCTATCTGACAGTGGACAAGAAAAGATAACTGTATATTTACTTTGCTGTAATTTGTAGTGGGCTTTTTTTGTTTGTTTGTTTGTTTGGGCTTTTCTTAAAAGAACTTTTAGGTCCTAGATACCTCAAACTTGGCATCTGAAATTAGTGAGTACTTCTGTCTTTACTCTGTGCAACTCTCATTTCCTTGTATGCGAAGCAGTGACAATATATACCATGCTCTAGGGAAGTTCTGAAGATACACTAAATAGTATTTGTAAAGTAATTGCATGTTATAGAGTTGTGAGTACATAGAAAAGCCTAAGAGAACATAAATAATAGACACAGTGGGAAATAAAGCCCTCACTGAAATAGCTAAGTAAATAAGAACTGCCTGTTCTTTGCACTGGATGGAAAAATGTTGTGCAGTCATTAAATTAAACATTATATTGCATATATTCAAGGACACCTAACTAAGGTGTTCTCTCTCAGCTTTCATTTTTTTTTAAATTTTCAAGTTAATATTGATCTTATAAGATCATCTTGATGTTTGTACCACAACAAAAATAACCCTTAGTTTCATTTGGACTATGAATTGCATTATTATGTCATGCAGCAGAAGAATTTTGCTATCATTCATACTGGATTATGAGATTAAGCACAGGAAGCAGAGCCCTAAATGAATTATACAGATCATATCAAATGGAAGTAAAATCTTTTCACCACACCACTCTTCACTCCCTGTACAGCACACTGCATGGACTGGTTTTAAACTCTTGAATAAATATGGCAATTTCTAAGGAATTATTTTTCAACCCCTTCTTGCAAAACCAGGATTAGTTTTTCCTGTTTTGTCTAGTAAGACATTAAGCCTTAGGTGCTGTGGTTTCAGCTGGAAGAATAACATGGATGACTGGCATATGGTCTAGTCTGTGGCCTAGATGAGAGCTTCCAAAGCTTCACTTTAATTATAAAGGCACTCCTGTGATGCACACACCCACATTTGCTGCTAGGAATCTGATCAAAATGCCATGTGCCCTATCCTGCAGTAAGTCAAAACATTCTCTGGTTGTTTCTTTACTTTACTATATACTTGGTACAGGTAAATATGCATACAAAATATAATATGCCTTACAGATGGACTTAGGGACAAGAACTCAAAGATATTCTGATTACCACTTCTAGCAACCAGGTCCTCAAACACAAATTTTTGGGCAAGGCTGCCATGATGCATCCATGCTACCTATCCTGAACTTTTTTAAGAGTTACGGTGGCTTTACCCCATCTCTCTCTAGCCCAGATACTCCCTCAGCTCCTCCAGCCCCTGCAGCCTATTAGTAATTGTCCTAACACTCCACATGGTTTGCCCTACAGCACAATATCCAAACACAACCACATTAATTCCAGTTGATGTATGCCCCCAGTTGCCCTAAGATTACTCAGATTCAAACAAGTAACTGTTACCTTTGAAAAGCAATCGGTGAAATTTAGGCCATAAAATTAAACCAGTTTCAAATTAATTGACAGCACCTACGCTAGTTGAAGTAGAAGTAAGCAGAGTTCAGCTTCATGGGCAAACAAGAACCATTTTCCTTTTATGCCTAGTCAGAACCAGAGGTTAAGACAGTAGACTGATGCAACATGAGACAAATTGTCATTCTGTCACTTGTAAATCCTGAAGGCTCAGATTGGTGCCGCGCTTTGCCATTTTTCACTGTCTCTCTGTATTCTCAGGTTTACAGTTACCATCATCAGGGTATTAGAGCTCTGCAGGCATCATCTACATCTGTCTGCACCTGGCAAATCCTGCATTCTCCCCCTCATATAAATCCTACTGCTGAAAAGTTGGTTTATACATTCCATGCACTCAGGGTTAACCATACAGTCTTAAAAACTCTTGGCTCATAAGCCTTATAAAGGGGAAATTAAAAATGAGAGGGAGGGGAACAGACAACAATTAAACACATTAAAATGAATTAAGTTTTTTGAAATGTGCTGGTGACCTGAAAAGAAACATGTCTGTTTCTAAACCCCTTCAGTACTTTCATATGAGATACATTTTTCAGTTTCTCTGCTTTCTGTCTTGTGGTCAATTTGGTCTTGAGTGAAGCCCCAGAGATATACCAGTTTATTCCAGATAAGCATCCATAAGATTACTTGCTTATCTGAACCTTGTCCAGAGCTCTTTGTTTTAGAAATCAAACCATAAATCAACTTCCTTGTGGTATTCCGAAGAATTATTTATTGTTGGCTAGGTTGGAGACACTGTAAGACAGTCTTTCTTGTGGTATTTTGAGACTTCAGATTATAGCAAGATTACTGCAGGCTCCCAAAACAGATATGGACACACACACAAAATAAACAAAAAGGACCCACCACAAATTTCAAAGTGCTGTGCTACATATGAAATGATCACTGTTAGAAAGAGGGAGCTAAATTCGGTTCTGTCTTCTGGTATAAATCAGTAGTAATGCTCCTACCTTCAGTGGAGCTATTATGAATCATCAGTTATTAAACTAAAATGATATCATACTAAACCATCTTCAAATAAAAACGTATATTGTTTCATCTTCTCTGCTGAGGTCATTGTCTGAAGGAAGTTTCACGACAGTGTAGAACTAAGTTTATTTTCTTTTACAGAAAAAAAAAAAGCTAGATTCAGAAGTTCCTGTGTCTTAGAGCAGTCTCCTAATAATCTACATAGACTTTGAGGTCACTTGAAGTCAAAGATTATGCTAAAATGCAGTAGGGTTTTTTTTCCCCAAGGTAATTGCATACTGTCCTAGGTTGAAACTACCACTCCAAACACCCCGTGCATGAGAAAAACATTTCCCCACAGAGCATTTGACTGGAAGACTGTTTTCCTTTAGTGGTGGAAGTTGATTTGTAGTGGCTTGTACTGTGCATGTTTTGAGTGTCCACAAAATTCTCTGCCTGATTATGATGTATTTATTTGTGTGCGGTAATCTGAGATTATTTGCTTTCTGCTGTGGAAGGTGGTGAGCCAGTGGCTGTGCAGTCTCCAAAGCCTATTTTTTGTTTCTAGCTCTGTTTTTTCAGAAAACAGTGTGATGCACTCTGAAAATAGTGTTTGCAGGAAAGAAGTAGAAGACATGATGAATCAAGAGGATCCTTTGTGTGGTTCACTCACCAGGCTTCAAGCTTATGGGCCTGTTACTGAGTGGATTGTTCAAAAATGACCCAGTGCTTCTTGTAAAAAGCAAAAGCTATTCCCATCTGAGCTGACAGGGAAGTCAGTTCAGAAAGGGAATAGTGGGAAGCCAGTTAACCCTGTCAACAACCTCCTCACACCCTACCCATAGACAACTGTATCTGCTTCAGGAAAAATGTGCTAGGATTGAACCGTGATCAAGGGCTGGAGAAGAGGCATGGACCATGGTCCACACTCCAGTCAACAACTGTACTAATTACATGATGTACAAGCTAGAAGTAACAAGCAAGGGAATAAACAATGTTAATCTTACAAAACAGGGAGAAGGAGAGGGGTGGTGGGTGGATACTGGAGGGTGGGAAGACAGCACAAGAGAAATATAAAGGCTTTTGATTTGACTTCCTCTGATTGTTCAACCACTCCTCAGGCAAGAGAAGAGCTGGCTTAGTTGCCAGCAAGGGTCTGTAGCTAAGAAAGCGAGCTTATGGTGAGGGAGTTTAGAGCTGTCACTGTGAGACCCCTTGACTGGTTGGGCCATGTTCAAAAAGAACAAAGGGCAGAGGATTTTTTTTTTCATAGAAAGCAAGAGATAAAGATCTGTGTGAACTTCATCAGAAGAAGAGATGAAGAAAGCAAAGGAAACAAGAGCTTCTAAAAAGCCTGAAATAGGGCATATTTGCTGCACTCTGCTAACTGAATTTATGGGTCTTGCATTGTAGAGCCAGATTAAGCTGTCCTTTAAAAACAACAAAGTCAGAGTAAATGCCTCACCCTCTCAAATGCGCTGAAAACTTCCAACAGCAAATTTCACACAAACTCATATGAAGCTCCTGAACTGACAGGCAGCCTGAATCACAGAAGGCTCAGAAGTCATTAGACCCCTAGTAAGCCCCTTAGAGTACCACAGAAATAGCTCTTTAATACCAGAGTTAATTTCCCCCATGAAGAAAAAGGGTGAATTTCAGCAGGCTGAACGGTGATGTCTGCAATTTGGACACCTCCAAATAGTAATTCTGTATTCCAGTTACAGTCAACAAAGTCCTGGTCTGTTACATTCAGTCCTGATTCATCTAAACCTCAGTCAGACATCTTAAAGGTCCCTGATGAATCACAAGCCTGAAATACCCATTTCTTTCCATTAAGTGCAACAGGAATTGAGGGTGACTAACTCACAGAAGAGATACACCCATGAAGTCAAGTAAAAAGGAAAGAAAAAGAGAGAGGATAAGGAAAATGAAAGCTGGAAACACAAGGGTCCCTAGTGTGGCAATGATGTACCTAATGAAGACCAGAACCCCCAGTTTTATTGCCATAAGAAAACCAATTCTGCTGTGGATGGAGAGGGACAGGGAGTTCCCACAGTAATTTGGTTCCCACAACTAGAATCGAAATTTGGCCTGTTGCATCAAAGTTTGTCAGCATGAGACTTCAAAATCCTTTTGAGTTTTAAGGTTTAACACTCTATTCAATTCTGAATTTGCCAGTTGCTGTACTGTTTTATCTTCACAAATCCATATGCTCTGCTGCTTCACAAAGGACAGACTTTTCCAAGCATAAATATCTTCAGCTGTTAAATCCCAAAAAATCCAAGTTCAACTACAAGACATGCAGGCTACACACAAAAAAAAAAAAAAAATTCTTTTCGCAAATGTCTTACCTTCAAAAATTCCAGAAATAGTAAGCTGGGAAGGAAATAGAACATCAGGCTTTCCTGTGATGTTATAACATCCTGGGAAAAATATTCACAGTGATGAGAATCTGAAAACAAGTGGGGATCAGTGATTTACATTGTAATATCCAGAATACTACACTGCCTTCCAGTAAACTCTGAATTCAAGAGAATCTGGATAGTGTTTCATGTTTCCTCTCCATGTACAGATACAACTCCTAAATTCCCATTTTTGACAATGGTTTTATTATCTCCACCATGCAACCTCCTCAACACATTGCATACAATTGAGCTCTGGGTTTCCCATGAATCTTAATTAATCAGCTGGCAAACACTGAATTTACTCAGGTACACTTGCTGTGTGGTACTCAATTGCCTTATGAATTCTGTCTCTTGCAAGCTGAGATTTAGCCTAGATTACTAATTCTAGCATAGTTTACTAATTCTATATGATTTGGGACTGTTTCAATTTTATAGCCATTTTTATATTTTAAAATGTGTCATTTGTGAACCAGAACACAAATATATCAGAGAAAATGCACTGTCTGTACTTACTTTACTAAGATGAGTTGAATTTACTTTTTAAAATTGGATTTTCTAGGGTTTTATTATAAGCAAAAACTGGAATTTCTTCCTCAAATTTCCAACTGGGTCTCTAAGGATGGTTAATGTTGCTATTAGTCTTTTCACACAAGGACTTACAAAAGTTCACCCATTACTGCCTTATAGAAGAGAAAGGATGCAGAGACACATGAGGAGAAACTTTTCAGGACACAGCAACATGTCCATCCTGTAGAAGAGGCTGAAGTCCTTAGGAAGAGGCAGAACAACTTGAGTTTTACACAAGAACTGAGAAGTCCTGCGCCTAAACTAATATAACCCATGTTACAGAGTGAAAGGGACTGTCATATCCATGCATAAATGCAGAAAGGCCCATCGTTGTTTTATTTGAAATGTTCTGTTTTGAAAGCTCTGGAAGCTATTTGATGTCAGTGAAATGCTTGTTCAGTCATTAGTGGAGGATTTCCCTCCTGCAAGACTTTTCTGCATAAATACCAGAAACAAAAAGAAACAGATAATTTGAAATTGTATGCGTCTCCTCATTATGAAGTGTCTGCTCAGGCAGCATGTGGGCCAGGAGTGGGCTAACCATTTTTCCTTCCCTCTGGGGGGAGTGGTAACCACTGTTTCTTGGCATTCACTCAGCCCTCCTGCTTTGGCATAATCAGGAGCTGGAAATGTACCGTGACTAAGTCTTTTTTATACCAAATCCAAACATTCTTGTCAACGCCAGGATTCAATTTGCATTTTCAATGCCAAAGTTCTGTAGACTAGCTCTACCCTCTGTGCATTAAGTCAATCTCATGGATGAAGGGAAAGACCTATTCAGCTTAATTAGATTATCAAGGGACAATGCTGAGACTTGCTACATAAATTATAGTGAAAAATTACAGAATATGGGGAAAACAGTCAATTTTTTTGTTTTTTTGAAGATCTCTTGTGTCAGTAACAATCTGAAAAGGAGACTTATACCTTCAGACATGGCTGAGCCCATCCTCAGTTTTTAATTGGAAATCCTAAAGAAATTCACACACACATCTCCACAAGTCAGAACAAGTGGTGCAACCATTGTAGGATGAAGTGATTAAAAAGCAGTGTGGACAGAGGAGAAATTAGGGAGTCAGATTGCTAGCATAGTCATGGAGGTATTTCTTCATAAATGTTAAGACAAAATACAAATATTTATAAAAGTTTAATAAACCAGGTTGTCAGAGATCTGGAGGAATTTCTTGATTGTATTACCTGACAAACTCAACTCTATCCTCAGTTTCATGCTTGGCAGACATTTCACTTTTCTCCCCATCATATATTTGTCCTTCTGATGCACTGCATGCATGCTTTCTTGGCTCTCTCCCCATTTATGCAGTCTTTGCTCCTGCTTTGACCCTGTGCAGCATCTCTGGAGAAAGCACCATGAATTTGACAGCAGCCTATGCACTTGTAGCCCTTTTATTTTGATTTTTTTCTTTTTTTCCTAGATGATCCTTCCTTATTTCTTATTCAGTGTCATACCCTTTGCTGTCATGGCCTGACTGAGCCTCCTGCCTTCTGTTCATGTTATCCCCTCTGTCCAGTATTTTCAATTCATTTGAAGATCAAGCAGATATTTTCTAGAAAAAAAAAATCAGTACTTTATCCCTTTCCCCCTGCTCTTTATTAATGATGCACTGTCCAAAGGATCTCAGACTATTATCAGCTGCCTCTGTCTGTGTTTGCCAATTTCCTTTATTCCCTCATTTTTCCTTTGCCTTATAAGTTCTTTCCCTTTATGACTGAGCATATTTCATGATCCCCCTCAACACCTAAGGAAATATTCCTCATGTCACTTTCTTCTCCCCAAAGAGGCAAGCTAAATCCTTAAGTAACCTTTTACCTTCTGAAAATATATATATATTTAATTTTTTCTTTTTCTGTGCAAGCTTCATGATTTCTCTGTCCTTTTTACCTCTGACAAAGGATTTGATTTCACTAAGCTTTCCTCAAGCTGTATTTATCAAAGAATATTTTTCCAGCTTTTATTTGCTGGCCTTACATTCAGCAGTAAATTTAAAGAAGGCTTTTCCTTTCTTGTGCTTTTCAATGTAGATTTCAAGTGAACTTCCTTCTTCTGGTGGCTGGTGCTGTCATGTGGTGTTAGGGTATTCTTGTAATTAATGCAGAGCAAGGTCATAGGAATGCTAAGGGTGCAATGTTAGAAATAAGTGATCCTGAAGGGGCTCTCACTATCTGCATTATGTGGTGTGCACACTTTTGAATCATTCGGTAATTATTTAGCACACCTGCACAGATTAAGTGGACAGGTTAAAAAAGGCAATTGGGTCTTCCTGGTTGGGATAGTATTGTTGTATCACTCAGGTACCCTTGAAACTGGCTTATTTGACTACCTGCAGTAGGCACAGGTAAGAGCACAGGAACCCACCATGGCATCTGCAGTGTAACGCAGCTCCATGTCCCATCTCTGATCATGACCGGCATCAGAAAGGTGTAGAAAACTCCTAACACCATATAGTCACAACATGGATTGAGTCTGAAAGTGTGAGCTTTAATGTCTGTTCCAACATTTATCTTAACTTTGGTTATTTTTATTCCAGATATTCTTATGGGTCATGTAAATGCCCAAGATTATTAAAACAAATCCTTGCCTCCTCTACATTATGTAGGTTTTTCTGTCTTAAAAAAAAAACAGCACTGCAGTATAAATTTTGTGGACCAGAAACACAGTCTTTGCATAAGTTATTGCAGGGCAGATGGCACAGAGATGTGAACTCAATATCGCTGATTTGTGAAGCTCCTGCTCTGTTTTAACAATATAACCCTTGTCAGATTAGGACCAGCTGAATACTTCTCTGTAATACAGAGAGTGGAATTTTGGAAGGTTACTCTTACTTCAGTTGCTCTAGGTTCCAGGGCTGAAGTATCTTAGAAGGTATTGTTTCAGGATTTAATGAAAGTGCACAACTTTCTGGGGGATCAGTAGTTTTAACATATGGAAAGTTTGTGGCTCAACATGTATTTTTTGGACCTGTGTCAAATGCAGACCTCAGTGAAATTACTAATTCAAACCCTTCCTCAGATGTTGTCAGCCTTGCTGATGTGGCAGTTGCAGTTTCCTGGCTTGGTGCCATGATGCAGGTTTGTAAACTGAGCATCTTCTGCTGGCTGATGTGAATTCACAGATGCCGGACTGTACTGCTCTCCTGGGTGAGCTTACTACTGCCTCTGTCATATCTAATGCCTAGCAGCAATTTTGCAATCTAATTCTTCAAATTCAGTATCTATCTTCCTCTGTGAAGACTTTTTTTCTCTGCCACATCCCCCACTATAACTAATCAAACAGAAGAGAAATTCTTGTCTTTCTTCCAAACCTGTTCCCCATGCTTTTTCCTTCGTCACTGTTGACAACTCTTCCATCTTCCCAGACACTCAGATTGATAACAGTGAAACTATTTTTCACTCCTCACTTTCTAATATCCATGTCCCCATCAAATTTTGTCTTCTTTGCATGTATAATCTCATAAACCTGCCTCTATTTTTCTTTTGTGTCACTCATCATTTTTCTCTCATGCCCTACTTTTTGGTGCATTCTCTGGCACTCAGCCTCCCCTGTGCATCCTACCCAACACTCATCAGTAAAAATAATTTTTGCTTACTCGGCTGAATCACTGTTTCTTGTTTTCAGTTATTTTTTCTCTCACTCTTTCTACAGGCAGTTCAAAAGCACTGACAGATGTTTTGTTTCTGCTATGCTCTCCTGCCTTCGATCTTGTCATGATTTCCTGCCTTTCTCACTCCTCTCGTTTTGTTGTATTCTCCCTTCCCATCCTTGGATGTGCTATTTGGGTCATGCTTCTTCCAGTGTGCATACTAACCACTTATTTTATTGAAATCTTTCCTGACACATCACCTTTGCTGGTCTTGTACCACATAATTTTTTTCCTAATGTGTTGCTTACTGTTCCCCACTGGAACAGCACATACTTCTCCATATCAAATTCACTACTTGTATATTATATCACTTAAACATTTAAGGTTGACACTTGATATAATTCATGTCTTGTATGTCTTCAGTTTAAATTGTATTTTCTTTCTCTGAAGTGGGTATTCTAGTACAGGAATTCTGTTTTATCAGTTAATGGGCATTTGGTATTGTTGTGGCTAATCTCCAGTGAGAATCATTACACATGTCACCAAAACCAGTAGAAAAATGGCAAAATTAATAAATATTTCTCTTCATTTTTTCTGTGGGACCACAGCATCCAGAGTGATCTTTCTCTGTTCCAGGCATATTCCAACCCTCTGCCTTGTAAGTGCCCTGCCAGGTTTCTGAGTGCATCCTTTGTTGAAAATATAGACAGGAATTTGGCAAGCACCTTTCTACAAGGCTGTCAAGGTTGTGCACCTTGTACATACAAGTTTTTTGAGGGGGAATATATTACAGAGAAAATACAGTGAGTGCTTAGTATTCATCTCTTTCACCTTTCCCCTTTAGTAGCAGTTTCCTAAGAAAAATGCTAATGATTTTCCTTCAAATCACACAGTATCTGATGCATATTTTTGTATTTACACAATCTTGGGGAAATGGCCACTATTGAGTTTTTCCACTGATGAACTTGTAGAGCTGTTTAAGAAACTTATCATTGTATTGGCTTCATTTAACAATGCAATTCTTGCTGCACAAGAAATTAAATTAAATTATACACTCAGTAATATGTTATACCTACAGAGCTGCAGTAAATGTGATTGTTCATGACAGCAGGTACAGCTTTCGTGGCTCAAACAAATTCATGACTGATGTGATCTGTCTGTTTGTTTTAATTATAAAAGCTGCAACTAGTAGTAGGAGTAATATTTTGGAACAGGCTTGTCAAACAGAAATTCTCTTTTTGTAGATATTTTCATTAAGAGATCTACGTTTCAAGCCAATAAAACTCCCTCTAGTCTAAAGAGGAAACATTATAGTCCATGGAGAAGTATTACTTTGCCTCCTAAGAATCTAGCTACATGATGTGATACATACATAAGTACATATTTATTTAAACATCAGTTTCTTCTACAAATCAGTTAATTTTGGCTGCAATCCAGAAATATTTTGAGGGAAATTTATACATGATTTCAAGAGTAAGTGGTTTCTGCTTGCATTTCAGTCTGTCTCTTTCACAGGTAATGCACAAGAGCTGAAATACTTAAGTTCTTAGCCATATTTATTAGAGCTGAGACAATAAAACCCTATTGGAGTGACTGTCTACTTTGAGCATGAACATAAAGTTAGCATTTTTCAGCAGTGATTTCTGAATATTCATCCTGTGATCGATAGCTGAGACTGCTGAACATGGTACCCACTGTCTTCAGTTGGAAGTATAAATACCTACACTTTTTTGCGTTCAGAAGCAGTATAAATACATCAGAAAAAAAACCCTCACTTTTTGAAAACCTCCATGAGGTGAAAATAAAAGCCTGCTCTATTAATGATGAGCCTCCATGGAAACAACTTGCATATGATTGATAGATACATAGATAGATAGATTGGATTAGGTAGGTAGGTATGTAGGTAGGTAGATGGATAGATAGATAGGTGATTGATAGATAGAGAGATAGATAGACTGATCAACAAAAATGTGCCCTTCTTCCCATATATATTAGTTCTACAGTATTTCATATTATGTCTCAACAAGATAAAAGTTGAAGATGGTACTTTTCATAAAGGTATCTCAAATACATGTAAAGTAATAAGCATATATGGATGTTAGGAAAATAAATATTTGCAATTATGTAGGATGAGAGAAATTCTAAAATAGTGACTGTAATGAAGAAATTTAATGCAGATATATATAATTTTGTCATCAGATTGCAGTAGATTAAATATTATGGTTCCGCAAAGAAAATAAGAAACAATATAAAAATAGGAGAATTATTCGGCTTGTAAAAATATTTGCTGAAGGAATAAACTCCTTGAAACATAAATGTTTACATCACCACAGTTTAAACAAAAATATCTTTAAGGCAACTTGGCTTCAAAGATTAATCCTGTGTGTGGGAATAGGAACTCTAGTGATGGGACCAGCTTTGCTGGGCAGTTCTGATTTATATGTGATTTTAAGAGGCAGACTTGCCAAGTTTATGTTCCCTATGAAATGCTGTGGGCCAAAGCCTATTCTGGTGCCAGCCAGCACAGTTTTGCTGTCTACAGACATACCTAATAAAAATGAGCTGAGGATGTGTCTCTCAGAGTTCCTGGAATAGCCACTTCTATACTTGACTATTAAAGTATCCAATGAGAAATTTGCTAGACTGGTGCAACTAAGCCCTGACTGGTAGAGTTTACTGCAACATGTATGTTATGTATCAATATTGACATGGGTGTACCCATTTATGAACTTAGGTTTATTTAAAGTAATTGAGTCTAGAAGGATGTAGTACACGTTTGCAGGAAAGATCGTAATATTCACTGGTGTATGCATGCAGTCATATGCCAAAAAATGTAAGGTGTAAATGCACAAGGTTCTATTATTGGCACCAACAGCTGAAGTCCAAATCTAAGGCAATTCCCCATCCACAGGCCTTGTGACATATGTACTGCTATCTTCCTGAGCTGGATCTATAAAATTTGCAGTTAATTTGAAGGGTCAATTTCACATGAGGACAAGCCCCTATTACCCTCATTTGAAGAGCAAGTGGAATTCAGAGATTTACCAAGGGCAGAACTTAGTACTTTGCATCATGTCTATACTGCCCTAGGGCTGCTTTCGTATTCTTTCAGGATGAAAGATATGATAACACTACATGCGTATAATATTAAGGATATGGTTTGGTGAAGCAGGAATGCATCAAACATTAAGCTGCCAATCAACTCATTCTCAAGGGAATTTCCACATACAAAGAAGCTGGCCAGAATTTTTTGATTAAACACCTCTTTCCTTTGAATGTTGATTTCTTAAAACTGTAAATTTTCAGGAAAAAAAAAGTTGGCAAATTTTTTTGTAGTAAGGAGTCTCAGGTCCAGGATGATGTTTCAGTTGACAGAAGGGAGTGCATGCTGTGTCCTATGTTAACAAGTGGTTTGGAATCTGGAGTTCTCAGACTACTCTTGATGAGGCTCCAGAAGCTTAAGGTAGCAGCTTTTCATTATCAGGCCTCTATGCTTTTCTGTGTTGCATGGGGAAAAAAAAAAAAAAAAGATGATTTCAAGATATCTAGATTCTTCCTTGCACAAAATAAAAACAAATGCTGAAACTTGGTGTGCATGTGTTCATATATGCTGTATAAATGTATGTGTTGAATTCTTGTATTCCAGCCATTGCTGACACACAGTTAATGTATGGTACTGGCTTAATATTAAGTTTTGTGAGGTAGTATTTTGTATGGATCGGCAGAAGTCCATCTAGCTGCTGAATGTTCTGGCACTTATTGACTCTGTGAGGCAGCTGTGATCCTCTTTATGTAGAGATTGTTTTCTGCCAGACAAAGCTGATTTCCAGAAATTCCTAGACAGTAGTGTCTTGTGAAGACAAAGAGTGTCCAGATGTAAACTGAAGTCCATATTCTCAGCTGGGGTAAAATGGTGTAGCATTGACTTCAGCTTTGCCATGCTAAAGTCCATGCAAATCCACAGATTGGATTTGACCCATCGCTAAGGATGTACCACAGTGCTAGACTGCAGAATCTTTGAACCACTCTGGATGTTATGGCAAACTGAGGAAATTTCTATTTGGCATGAAGCTGCCACATGGGAGAGCCACATTTCAAGTTTTTCCAATTAATAAAATACTGCTAGTGAATGTTCTGGGAGAACTACAGTCCTTAAGCATTTGGTGCAAATGCCTTCAATTCCTCTGCCAAGTAGCATTAGGCTCCATGCAGATACTAGCATGTAGCTTTCCAACAAGTAAGTATGAAATATCACGTCCCTTTGGCAGAGACATATCTTACAAATCACTGTTTTGGGAAGAGTGCACTTACTCAAGGGAGGAGAAGAAAGAAACTTTCTGTATGACAGAAAAGCTGTCCCATGTTCTTGCCAAAGTTTAATTATTATTGTGCAGATTTCCCAAATGTTTGGTGATGTTGTTTTCTAAATTCCATGCTTGCCTTTTTCGTGTTGTTTTTATAAATTCGTAATAAAAAAAAATGCTTAATATTTGTCAGCTGAATTTCATTGTGAAGCAGGTCCTGTTACCTAAATAGGTAACTATTTAGTGCTAATTATTTAACTATTTATATTTAACTATTAGTGCTGTAAAATACTTTTGATTCAGTCATAGTTGTAATAAAAAAGTTTTGATTGTGAAGAAAGCAGATGTTCAGAACTTGCCTTCTGTTGTTATCAGTGCAAATAGCTTATGCATTTTCTCTTTGTTTCCAAATACCTAGCTAAACTACAACCTTCTCCTTTGAATAAATAGTAGAACAAGTAGGAATTCAGTTAATACCTGAGACTCCTTTGAGTGACTGTCAAGCTTCTCATAATTAGAGAAACTTGTTTTTGGGATAAAGTTTAAGATCAGTCACTTGAAACACTTACTCCTTTTCTTGCATGGCTACTGATCTTTTGGGGTGACCTTAGGGAAGTTGTGTTATTTATGCATGATATGGTTTAGTGTGAGGTGTCCCTGCCCATGGCAGGGGGGTTGGAACTAGATGATCTTGAGGTCCGTTCCAATCCTAACTATTCTATGATTCTATGATTTAATTGTACTGCTTGGAAGTAGGAGATGATAATATAATTTTGTTTTCTTTGTTCAGTCTTTAAATATTTTTCATAAAGAATACTTTGTGGTTAAAATGTAGGGAATGTTGACCTCAACTGAAAGCTTTCTGCTGAATTCGGCCTGTTTTATCAGGCCATCTAAGAGTAAAAGATTACTAAATGTTGCTGCTGCATTTTTAAAAATCCCTTCACTTTGAAGTACATCAGGTTCAAAACACTGTTTGCTCCATTGGGGCTTACAGATCTCTGGATAGTTTTTTGTTCATAGTTTTCTAGCCCCTAAAATTCTTTGAAAATTCTTGTTGTTATAGTTTCATATTAGCTAGAAGCTGCAAGATGACCCTGAAACAAACTCTTGAAATCTTCTGAAACTCAACAAGGGCCTCCAAGGCCCAGATTCTATTTAGCAGGCAAGGTTTCCATGCGGGTTTGAGTTTTATAGCAGTTTCCCACAGTTCCACTTTTAACATCTCTTAAAAATTATTTTAAAACAAGTGAAAGGAGAAATAGCCTAACGACATAACAGAAAGCCTGAAGAAGGAAAATAGTCTATGATTCAAAACACGGTATTGCAGCTTTAAATACCATATCAGATTGTGGAAACCAAGCCAAAATTCAATCACATTTGCAGGTTTGGGTTTAAACAAACAGCACTGCAGTAGCAAATGGAACATTCTCACTCTACAGTTTATATTTCAGAAAAGCCAGCTCTGGAGACCAACTCTGTTGTGAGGAATGGTTTCAGATTCATTTTTTATTTCACGTGCTTTACATTTAGACATAGAGGTAAACCACTGCATATAGTCAGGCCAAATATATAACCTGAAATTCAGTATGTGCTGCTTGTTATGCTATATGACACAACTAGATCATCTTTCCAAAGACGAATTTATGTTTTAACATTGCAGTGCTTGCACGAACATATATGAGGTTTGGGGCATGCTTATGTATGCATTTCACTTTTTTACATCTCCCCAGACCTCTGTGCTGCTGCCTTCTTCTCCATTAGACAGAGATAAGACCCTATAAAAACCTGGTTTTCTGTAGGACCACTGATGTCTCAAGAGGGTTTACCTCTTGAGGCATCACCAGACATTGAGTCTGGAGACATTACCAGTCTGTGACACAGTACTGAAACCATGTTTCCATCTGCATATGAAAAACACAATTTAAAATGTTGCAGTTCAGGTATATAGTGGTGAATTAAAGCTAAATATGGTGCTGACAAAAGCTTAGCATAAGGCCTCAGCAAAACAATTATCTACCCACTCTTCTCTGCAAAAATGCTTTCTTACTTTACTAGCCCTTTGCCAGAGATTTCTCTTACTTCCCAGTTGGTAAAATGGATTTCAGCACTCTCCTGGTGAACAACCCATCACTTGTAATTGACACTTGTAATTTAGAGGGCTACTGGCCTTTTCCAAACCAAGGCTTAGATCCATAAACATGTGCCCTGAACAGTGTACTAGGAGAAGAGTTGTTCAGCATGCACATTTTTCTAACATATTTTTCAGTAGCACCACAGAGTCATAAATAATCTGGTTTTGTAAGCCTAAGCAAGCAAATTTTAAAAATTCTTTGTTCTTTATATTTTTAAATGTTTTTACATCTCTCCCTCTCTCTCTCTATATATATATACGTATGTACATATATATATATATATATATATATATATAATTTTGACTGTTATAGCCTAAGGATCACAGTACTAACTACACCCTATGAAAGTGAATAGATCAGCTTCCATAACAAGAAAGAAAACATAATTTAGGTTACAGGTATTTAGATATCACATTTATTAAATTATATTCAATTTTCAACTATACTTGAGACAGCTAGTCCCACTCATGATCATTTTTGTTTAATGGTATAGTCATGAATGAGTGAGAACTGAAATGCTCGGTTTATGCCAACATGAATGTGCACAGCCCATTACACTACTAACCAGACATTTCCTGACATCCTACATTTTCAAGGAATCTTATCTTTCAACAAGATTTGTAACAGGCAGTTCAAGTCACACAGACACTCATATCTTAAACATCCTTTCCCCTGAACTTGACAAATGCCGGCTTGTCAGGTCAGAGACTTTCAGAATGCTGTTTTAATGATCATCTTCCCAGCCTGTTGCTTTGATCTTGGTACCCCTTCCTTATGCTCACAACTGGCTCTTCATCTCTCCCCCAGACAAAAAGTGACTTCACTTCCAAGACCATTCATGGCTTTCCTCCACCTATCTCTTCTTTATTATCAAGACATCAGGTTCCACCTCTGATTGACCTGTGGTGTTAATCTTTATGGATGCTTGTTGTATTTTCAAGCAAGACCATTTTTTTCTCTTGCTTTCAAGTGACCCCTCATACTTGGTAAAGACACCTTAGTTGTGACAGTCTTTAGTTCTCTTCTGAGACCTTGCTTAAAGCTCTTTTTTTCCCCAAATAAATATCTAAAAGTGCTTTTATGCTGATGCTGTGTCAATGGTCTTTATGTGTGCTCATAGTGTGTCTGAATCCTCCTGTTCTGCCCTGCCTGACATATACACTGCAGATGTTTTGTGCAGGTCCTGGAACACGATGAGAGAATTTGAGTGATCCAGTGATACAAATCAAAGTAATGAAGATCTTTTCCTCTCCTAATTACGTTAAAAATTTTCAAGTGTGCTAATTTTAAAATGCAGCTATTTCATAAGTATTTAATGGGACCATGCCTATCTTATAAAGTTGCCCTGACATGACTATATTGGTTTTATATGAATAACTCACATGCATCCTCCTCAAACTGATGACCTTATGTCAGCAAAATTATTGACATGAACATCACTATGTTGCTGGAAGGAAGTTCTAGTTGGCTTTGGTTATGACTTTCAGGAAGGCAGGTTAAGTACATCCACAAAACACTTTTCTAGTCAGCAAACACTGCATTTGCACTGTATTTACCAACACAACCATGATTATAGAAACTCTACAGTGCATAGAAGAGATGGAAAACAGTCACCAAGCCCCTAAAAGAGGCAAGCACTGACTGCTTGGCTCCATTGACATCCATGGAAATTTTGACATTATCATGAATGAACCTAGAATTTCACAAAAGATGTTAATGAAACATCATAAATAGAGGCCTTAAACTTGGAGTATGCAATGAAATCCAGCTGTATAAATGCCATGAATCAACATCCACAGACTTTTAATGATGTTTCAGAGGCTGGTCAAAGCCAGAGCTTATCTGAGTACTAAAAAAACAATCTGTATTTTCTTTTCAGTGACCTCTTTCAGATTTCTAACACTGAGAGAAGCTCAGCTCCTCACAAAAGGTAATGAATAAATAAGAAGAGATTCACAACACTTTTCCTTAATATTCAACTGACAGGTTGTAGAATTTTAAGGGAAGCATGAGGCTATTTGAACACAATCACATGCCTCAAGTGAAAGATGTTTCCAGGCCCTGATCTGCTTTAATTTTGTAGGTTTGTTCTTTTTTACAGGAAGCTAAAGTGGAAATCTGTAAGACTACTTAACCTCTCAATCTGTCTTTTGTGATAAAAGGTTAGAGTTGAAAGTAACCAGACCATAAGCTGTTTCTAAGACATGACCTGGATAGATGTGGTATAAAACTGGAAATGAGTTTTCTGATGAGTTTAAGAAGTCTGTTTACAACATGAATGCAAACAAAAATAATTCCCAACTTTATTCAGAATGGTAGAGAAATAATCCAAGCTTAATTTCATGCAGGTTGCAGGGACATGAAGCAACTATTTTTTTAGTTAAGTTTTGTCTAGAAACATCTGACTTCAGGAAAAAATTAAGGTGGTCGTAGAAAATATGGAAGGAAAGTCAGTGATCCTCATTAAAGCAATGATCCTTTCAATGATTCCTCTCTTCGCTGAAATATTTTACTGTGTGCTTCATTTGTTCCAGTTTTGCACATAAAGAAGGCAGAAATATGAGGCAGGATAGCGGGGGGGAAAATCACTGGAGTGAAAATAAAAATAGAAACTTTTGTAACTTTTCACGCTGACTTTTATTCTAGCAGCATGTCAGAAATAGAGGCTTCTAAAGACATTCCAAAGGATTGGCCTTTTAATTGTTCTACTGTTATATTGCTCAGTTATGAATCTTTTTTGACAAAGTGCAAAAAGCTAAGAAAATGTATTTATAATCTTTTCCCTACTGTCTTCGCTCCTTTCCTTCTCTCATGTATGTTTTTTTTTCCCATATTGGAGTAATAAATATTGGCATCATAATAAGAAGACACATTGAGTGGTTCACTAATGAGCTGAGGGAGCTGAAGGCAGAGATCTCATCCAGCAGTAAGGGGTGTCTGTGATAGATGAGACAATTGCAGTGACTTGAAAACAAGAACAGAGCCAAATACACTAGGGATTGTTGGGACTCTTTTAGCACATATTCTCTTTTTCCTCCTAGGACAGTTATTTTAGTGGGATTCAACCACTTGTCCAGGATCTTTGGGAAAGACCTGGCTGTGACATCACCTCCAGCAGTGCTTCTGGACACCCCACACCTCCAAAACATGAGGTCTCTGTAGTCAGGGAGCAAAGATGATTGTGTACGCCCTAATGCTGTCATTGTACACACTGCACACCAAGGATATTTTACCTGCTCCTTTGCAATGGACTGTATTGCACTGACCACAGGGAATTGCTGGTTGTATTATGGCACCACAGACAAAGATGAAATTCAGGGTAATACACACCCATACTTTCCATGTATTCATGATTAAGAGGACAAATTACCCTTACTCTCATCTGCTAAGGCTTTTCTTAACCTTGTTCATGCTTGATTTCTGTAGCACATAGGCATAATGTTTGTGAGTAAGTCTATTGACCACAGCACTATCAACTTCAACCATTTGAAAACTCTTTTGGAATTTGCTTTGCATGGTTTATGTGGGTATTTGACCAATTAACAATTTGATTTTAAACATTGCAATTGCTTTTGACAACATACTTACCTCAATTCGAATTACATCAGAGAGTGTTAGGATTATTTCAGAGAGAATAAAAAAAAAACAAACCCAAACCTGAACCACAAAAGAAAAAGCTCTTATCTTTGCTAATAACTAATCACATTAATGAATTCTCACTCTTTTTCTGGAGATAGATACCTTTTATTTTTTACCACTCAGTGAAGTATCAGTCAAGTGCATTCAAGTAATTATTACAAAAATGTGAAAATAATTTAAACCAAACATGATGCTTGTCATGTTACCAGGGGCTCCTGTGCATTTCATAATGAGCAGCAGGCAAAATATCAGTGTTTCTCATCCAGAGTTTTTCTTTTTTTTTACTTTCTTCTGGAGTGGGTTTAGGCTGATATATATGTGCAAATCTAATGGAAATATTCATAACTACGTATAAAATGTTATATGTACCAAAGAAATCAAGCAAATACACATTTATATCCAGCATGGGTTTTTTGTGTTGCTGTAGATTTCACAAAAGACTAATAGTGACTTCAGCATTTTGCTTTATTATGTAGAAAAAATGGACTTAGAAAACATATGAAGATGACATAACTTCATGTTTTTGTAATAATCTTTAAAATATGTCTATTGTCCTTGATACAACTCTCTAAGCACATTATTGCTTAAACCTTTTTTATTCAGTGAACTCCCTTGAACTTAAAAATGCCTCATGACCTTCTAAATATCTAAACACAAGGATGATCTTGACAGTGATTGTTTGTATCCTGTCTCATGGGTCAGTACAATAACTTGAAGAATAAAAAATCTGGGTATTTTTTTTTTTTTTTTTAGAAAAGCTGGCCTTGTTTTTCTCCAACACGAGAGATTTTTTCCTGTTTTGTTTTATGGTAAGAATACATTGTTATCCTCTTTGCTTTCATAAGAATGGTTGGAATCTGTTAGTTCATTTGTGCAGCCTGAGATAGGCCTTGAATTTTATGTATTTATCTGTTTTTAGGACACATTTTTTTCAGCCTGTTTGCCAGCAACTTTCATTCAAATTTATCAGTGCAATAGACTACAAGGTGAGCTCCTGACCAGGCTCTGACGTTGTTTTATGTTCTGTCCTTGTCTCACAGATGTGATCTACAAAGGTTTAAGCATTCTTGTTAGAACCTAAAATACATTTGCTCTAAAGAAGTTCAGGAGATTTGGGGTTGGGGCGTATTTAGTTTGACTTTTTTTTTTTTTATTTGTTCTGAATGCCTGATGGGACCTCAATCACTGCCTGTTTCATCTTGTAGTTCACACTGGCTTTAGTGGGGATTTCCTTCCTACTGATATTATACAGGAACTTTGGAATAGGAGCTGGGTATTAAAATGTTTGTGAGCCTTCAGGTCCCTCTTTTCCAGATCATCCTTTACAAACCTTACCCCTTAGTTTCTATTTTTGCCTTTCTATAAAGTTTATCAAAGTGTGAAGCTCTGGTTAAAGGTTTTTATGTAAGACTTATTTTCTTCAGGTTTTTTTTTTTTTTTTTGCTAAAATAAATCTGTGTAGAACCTACTGTAAACGCTCTCATATAGTTTCCCAAGTCTTGAGGCTTAATATTTTATCTTTTTCAGTCCAGATTTTATTGGCAAATTATATGCCTGGTAAAACTTAACAGAAGTTTTCTGGTTTTGGTTTAAAAGAATGTTTAAAGCGCTGATAAACTTGACAAGTGACTTTGAAAGTTTCTGTAAGTGCTAAAAGCCTGGAAATAAAGATAGAGTTTCTGTCTGAGAATCTTCTTGTAGAAATAATTGTTAGAGCTATTTCTGATTCTGTTTTATGCACCTTTTCAGATCATCTTTGACAGGCACTATTAGCCAAAAAAAAAAAGTTCCCAAAGATGTTTAATAATAATAATAATTTAATTATATATTTCTCATTTACAGAGCTGGTTTTAAGTGAACACTGAGATACCAAGGGGTAAAATAAAGAACAGAAATTCCAGTAGAAAATCTGTTCTTGTGAGATTCCACTTCAGCACCATGAAAGCCTGGAGAAGCAAGACCAAATCTCTGGCTGTTTTGCAGGGTTTTCTCAATGTACCATTTTCAGAAAGCTTTTGCTCTGATGAAGCAAAGTATACTGCAGATACTAGTACACTTTAGCCTTTTGGTGTTGTAACACAGTGAGAACAGGTTATTGCTAGCATTAGCTCATCTTTGGATGTTGGCTTGGGGGGATCTAGCAGCATGATCCCAACACCTGCAAGATCATTGACAAGCTGGAGCTTGTGGGTGGTGGAAGGAGGGGAATTAACACACGTAAACTGAAAGGAGAGATTCAGACTAGATTTAAGGAAAAATTTTTACACCATGGATACCATCAAGAAGTGGAGGAGGTTGCCCAGAGAGGTTGTGCATCCTTGTAGGTTTTCAAAACCTGATAGAAACTGTCAAGCTCCTGCTCAATTTGGTCTGAACTTCAGAGCTGAACACGCTTTAAGCAAGTTTTAACTAGAGACCTTCTGATGTCCTTTCCAACACAAATCAGTTTATGATTGTACAAATAGTGGCTGTGAGATGAGTTAAGGACCACCTGGCCCAGTCCATCACATGGAAAGGTGTATGGAAGATATGTTGCTATTACAAAACTTGTAATATTCTCTTCTTAAACTCCAGAAGCATAGCACAGGTGATAACCAATGCGCTAGCAGGCAAAGTACAAATCTGTTGCAACACAGAATATGATGGAGTTAAAAATCAGAAAAAATAGTGCCTTCTGGCACCATTTCCTATTATGCTGCCCAGGTGTCCAGATGCTTCCCTCTTCTTTCACCCCCTCTCACCCTCCTACCACCTCTTTCCCTCCAGCTACAGCCCTTTCCATCACCCCCTGCCCAAAGCAGATTCCTTTCATGGAAAGAATTCCACTTTTGAATTCTGCTACTTTCCTCTTATTTCAAATAATTGTAGCATTGTCTTTTCTTCCACCAGTGTTCTCCCTTAGGGGAATTTTTCTAGCCTTAATTCCCATACCACCCTCTTTCAAATAGCTTAAGGTTTAATGCAAAAAACCTGTTTGTCAGCTTATGTTTCCAGCTACATTTATTTCTAGCCAGGGTGTTTAGGAAGTCTTCTGCCTCCTTCTGTAGGTTGTAAAGTTGTGGGTTTGGACTCTATGAAATATTCCTACTGTCATTTCTGCTTTCACTAGAGCTGCCCTCAATCTATTCCCAATGAGGTTATCTTGGAAAACATAAAGGTGTGTTTCACACCTCTGAACCTCCATAGTTACTTCTCTGAAGTCGTAAGTCTGAAGATCATCACCATGAATATGCTTGCTTCTGGGGCTTCTGTTTATGAAACTCTTTTTTATTAGACCCTCTGTGCTTTTTTTTTCCCTGATTTTTCCCTCCAGCTTAACTTTGTAGGAGCTGCCTGTGTGGTAAATGCCTTCACAATGTGCCAGAAGGGGGGCTTCTGCTCAATACTGAAATAAAACCAAATGAAAATATTGAATGAAAACATTTTTGAGATGTAATCCCTGAGCAGCAATCTAGCAGTTCCAGTAGTCTTGCACTGTCCCTTATTTTCAGTTCCCAAGTTCCTCCCTCACTTCAAATTTCAGTCAGACCTCTGTGAAATTTTGTCTGCTCTCTACTGCTGTAAACTGGGCTTCAAACTAATGTTCAAATAATACTAGTTATTTCTGAACTTTTGAATTAGTTTTCATGGGTCAGGTTTGTCAGTGAGCTTGAGGAAATGATACAAACAGTCCTCATGAAGTGCCAAACTCCCTTTGGATCTTCAGACTTTGAGCCTGAACATAAACCTAGAGCTTGAGATGGCACAAATGAAAATGTCATGACAATTTTGCTTTAGCTGCTGAATTCTTCCTGCCTTCAGACAATCCTGAAGTACTGAGCTCTCATAAAACATCAGTTAGTCTAAGCTTTGCTTAAAATTCAGACCACATACATTCTGGAAAAGCTGAAGAATTTCAAATGCATTAGAGCAATTTTCTCTGTATTAGGCTGAAATCTTCCCTATCCTTCATGTCTCAGGTTTCATGATTGCTACAGATGTCACTAAGATTGCATTGTTTCAGGATGGTCCCGCTTTCAGAGGGAGCAAAACATCTACATGTGCTTCTACATAGCCATGGGCTACTGCCCAGCTTGAGTATGTGCAGGCCCCCCGAGAGAGAGGGTTGCTACTCCAGCTGCCAGCCAGGCATCAGTGTGCAGAGATGGCCTCTCTAAGGAGGTGGGAAGCATTACTTGCCAGCATCACCTCATAATCTTCTGACAGCAAGCACACCTAGTCCAGGCTCCAGCACACTCCGCACCAGCTATGTCCTTCCACTCTTCCTCTCATGGTAGGAGCAGTTAAACTCCAAGCAAACTGCATCATCTCAATCTGGACAACATACTACATCTTTGCCTGCTATGCCTTGCCTTTACATTCACATTAGTGAACAAATTTTTAAAGCATGAAAGTGTCAGAATAGCAATTTTTCTTGCATTTTGATATAACGCAGATTTCTGGATTCAAAATATCTTTATGATTCCTCATATTTGTGAGTCTAGAGATGCACTAAAGAAAAATCATTTCTATATTTTTTTTTTGTCAGGATGCCATTAATCCGTTCCACATACATTTGACCTCAGTAACTTCCCATTAATATCTTCTTGCTTGCAAACACATAAAACTCAGTCTGCACTAATGAGGAATCAGATTAAAAACAGTCTTTGTCACCTGCACCATGATCAGTCTGTAGAACAGGTATATATGTCTTTGTGAAGGTACTGCACAAAATACAGTCTAGTTTGGACTTAAGAAAGCAGTAGAAAAAAAAAATAGGAACAGTTTTGTGTATTTGCTGTAGAAGGAATACCCTCCTATTTGATGCAGTAGAACTGATAACTTTCACTTGGAATATACTCCAACATAAAATAATTGTTATATAAAATTTACTCTGAATATTTCAGGGAGAAGCAAGTAGATGAAATAAAATGCGGGAAACTAGAAAAAGTAAGGGATCTGATGCCTATTGCCAAAAAAATCCCCCCAAATCAGTTTTGCAGAAAAGGATGTGGGGGTCCTGATGGACACCAAGTTGAACATGAGGCAGCAATGCGCCCTTGCAGCAAAGAAGGCTAATGCTGTCCCTGGGCTGCACCAGGAAGGGTGTTATCAGAAAGTCGAGGGAGGTTATCCTTTCCTGTTCTCAGCACTGGTGAGGCCATATCTGTCATACTGGGTCCAGTTCTGGGTTTTCTAGTACAAAAGAGACATGGACATACTGGAGAAAGTCTAGCAAAGGTTCCAATAATATGGTAAAATGGCTGCAGCATCTCCCGTATGAGGAAAGGATGGTAGCCTGGAAAAGAGAAGGCTCAGACACATCTTGTTAATGAATATAAACATTCTAGGGGAGGGTGAAGATGGAGGCAGGCTATTTCCAGTAATACTGAGAAACAGAACCAGTGACAACAGACACAGTCTGAAACACAGAAAGCTCTATCTGGACATCTCTGTGAGGGTGACAGAGCACTGGATCAGATTACCCATGAAGGTTGTGGAGTATCCACCCTTGGAGATGTAATAAAATTGTCTGGACATTGTCCTGGGCAATGAGCTCTAGGTGACCCTGATTGAGCAGGAGGGTTGCACCAGACATACACAAGTCCCTTCCAACTTCAATCATTCTGTGATTCTCTAAGTGCTGTTTACAATTGGAGTTTGTTATAGTAAATGAATACTGTATTCAGAAAGTGGTTTGGCTATGACATGGCTTCGAGATCAGGCATTGCATTGACATGAAATATCTTTGATTACTGTATGAAAGGTGGTCAAAACAAAAATTGTCCCTCTGGTGACAGAAGAGCAGCTTTTTCTGTCTTGTTTTCTTCACTGTTCATATTACTCTGTAGTGTGACATCAAAACCAGATGCATTTTGCATCTGTTACTGGAAGCTGACTTGAACAAAAGTGAAATTCCAATGGCTTTATCAAAGGAAAAGGACATTGCTATTTCTCTGAAATCTAGTCAATTCTTTCTTTCTGTCCATGCCTAACCATAAATCTACCTGGAGTATTGACAGCCAAATGTTTTTTGACCCATGCCAAACACAGTCAAATAAATTTTAGCTCCTTTGATGCACTACTTTACCAAAACTGAAGCCAGATGTTTCACAGGTGACCTGACAGAATACCATTACTTCCCAATCACCATAAATAAAAGGCAAAGCTGTCGCAAAGCGTGTGCAAAGATATATCATTCCAACATTCCTGAATATTTAACCCTTACTGACCAGTCACACATTGAACATCTGTAAGATGTTCCTGGGCTCAGTAATTAGACATAAGGATCTTGACATTATCACTTCTTGCTTTTCTCATTATTTAGGTGCTTTGAAATTGGGAGTATTTAAGGGGATTCTAGTAATTTTGGAAGATACAGCTGTCATAAACAGACAGGCAGACAGACCTGCAACACTTCAGAGCTATGCAGAAGGTACAATTCTGCCTCCTATTAGGCTCAGTGAGAACATAAATAGGTAGACTAGTACGGCCCTTGATACATTAGCAATAATCCAGTAGTCTTTTTTAGTAGAGTCTCTTTCTTAGTCAGCATGTTAGTGAATATAATGAAATCTCTAAGTGTCTGCACTTTGTATTTTCCCTGTGGCATAAGCTAGGATCTACAGGCAATTTCCAGAACTAAGTTTTAGCTTCAGGCATGGGTCTATTTACTAATTGCACTGTGCAGATGCTAGTAGTGTAGGCAATCTCAGTGATGAATAATACATAAAATTAAGCCTAACATTACTAGAAATGTTTATATATTTTGCAAAAAGCAACTCTTACCCCAGGATGGTGGACAGGACAAATATTTTCCAGAGTACACTGAATCCATGGGTTCATTCTGACCTTCATGGGCTTTCAGCTTCACCCAGAGTACCCAAAATGCTGAAGGAACATCACTCCCTGAGAGAGACTTTAGGAGTGGTTAGACTGAGCCAATTAGATTCAACAATAGACTCTTTGAAGGATGAGTTCTGTAAATATTCACAAAGATATAATAAAACAATGGAATTATAATTATAAATATGCAATTATGCCTCACTGGCAATAAAGTTCACGTGGTAAATAAGCAGATCGAGAAGATTTCCAAACAGTATCTGCAGTTAGCGTTTGAGATTCAGATGATACCGTTTGCTGACTGGTATAGCACCAGCTGGTGGAAAGTCAGTGCTATCTTAGTAGATGCCAGCAAGAATACCAATTGCAATGGATTTTTTAGCTTAGATTGCCAAGGGAAACAGGTTCATAAATGTCACTTCAGGTGCATATGCCAAATATAGAGGTCCACCAAGGAAAAGATTTCCTTTCTTACTCTGAAGGTACCAATGCTCCCAACACCATGTGTATACTTTTCCCATCAGACCCCAGTAGAACTGCGTCTGTCCTAAGGGCAGGAATTTAAATGTTCCTGTGACTGTCAAATAAAATTCATATCTACAGCCCTGTTTGGTTGCCTTTCTCAAAGGCCTATATGCTAGGTGAGGTTAGGCACACCTAGATTGACATTAGACACACTTAAACGGAGGCAATGCCCTCTTACACACTAGGTGTAAGAATAACCACCTAACAGATTAGACTCTCAAATCTGCTTTTGTGCTAGAGGAAGTTTAAACAACACATCTCCCAGCAACACAATACAACTTAGGATACTGGCTAAAACCTCTGGAATTTGTTCTACTTTTCATATGCAAGTCTATTGGCATGAGGACTTAAACTTCTCTGGCAGACACCTCAGGCAATTTTTCTAACACTGGGTTACCATGCTGGTAACTTGTTCTTGGTCTAGCTGACTGAATATTTACGCATTTTACTGAAAAGTGGGACAGTTTCAGCCAGCTGGATTAGGGCAAACCATGCCACATACAGCAATGCCCAACAACTGAAAAGGTAAAAGATCTAGTTTCAAACTAAACAGAAGGAACAGGAATTTTGCCTTCTCAAGCCTAAACAAGGTGATACAGGGGAGAAAAGAATGTTACCAGTATTCTTCTGACCGGGAATGGTTTGTCCAGTGTCCTGGTTTGAGCAGTAGCAGTAATTTTTCTCCTTCTTGGTAGCTGGTGCAGTGCTGTGGTTTGACTTTCGGGCTGAGAACGGTTGCTGATAGCAAGTATGTTTTGAGTTACTGCTCAAATGTTTGATTTGTCCAAGGCCTTTTCTGAGCTCATGCTCTGCAGGGAGGAGGGGAGGCCGGGAGGAAGGAGAGACAGGACACCTGACCCAGGCTAGCCAAAGAGGTATTCCATACCATAGCACGTCATACCCAGGATGGAACTGGGAGAGACCCGGAAGGGCTGGAGCTCTGGGGGATGGAGGAGGTATCGGTCGGTGCTTGGTTGGGCAGGGTGGGGTGAGTTATGGGTCGGTGGCTGGTGAGATGTTGTATTCTCTTCACTTGTTATTGGCTTTATTGTTATTATTTGTAGTAGTAGTAGCAGGAGTGATTTGTGTTATACCTTAGCTATTAAGCTGTTCTTATCTCAATCCGTGGGGGCTACATTCTTTGGATTCTCCTTCCTAACTCTCCGGGAGTTGGGGAAGCGAAGGGGGGGAGTGAATGAACGAGCTGTGTGTGGACTTGGTTTAAACCACGACAGTTCAGCTTTTCGTTTTTTACATGAGGAGAAAGATCACAGCTGCGAACTCTAAGCAAATTATTTTACATTTAACTTTCATAGGGAGATGACACATCTGTCCTCAGCTTTTCTTACTGGCTATTTTTGGCATCTCCCCACATACTGTACTTCCTTTTTTGGCCTTTTTTTTTTTTTCCTGGAGTATTTTCTGCCCATTGTCTTTTTTAGGATACCTGGGTGACTAAATGCATTGCACTGTCCAATAGCGTACAGATATCTAGGAGTTACACAGAGCTTTGGTGTCTTCATCCCTATATTTCATTGTAGTCATCCCTTATTAATGCTTATTTGGACTGCTGGACGGAGCTGTTCTTTCATGAATTGACATACCCATTTTCTACACTAAGCTTTTTATAAGTAGCTAGGAATAACTGGGGTTTTAGCAAGAGGATGCAATAGAGCTACACATGGAAAAGGCCTGACCCCATAATCAGTCATAATGTGAGCAGGAACAAAACAGCATGCCACTCTGCTCCCCACAAGCAGACAGACATGAGAGTGAATGCAGAAACAGCTGACTTGGAAAAAGCACCTCTGTGACTCTGAAATGCCAGCACCAACTTCTCTCATATTCTGTGAATAAGGGCCATTTGGAACGAATCATTTAGCCAAAGGAAAAAGTATCACTCATGAAATAGGAGACTCCTGTATGGCTTGTTAGCAGTGAAGTAATAAGAATAGTCCAGGATTAGCTGCAAAATAGGTATAAAAATAGGTACAAGATAGGTAAAATAAAAATAGGAAAAACAAAGTAGGTACAAAACCAGCCACCTTCATTTTCATCTCAAATGATGTATTAGCTTCACAGACTTCTGCATTTTCAGTCACCAGAGGGGGACAAAGAACTGTAATGCTACAGACTTTGTTACACTTTGCCTAAATCCACATAACTTTCACTTAATTTCACTGCCTTCTCAGATGCTTGCTCACATTTCTACTCCAAAGGGGTCTATTTCTCCCATCTTTAATGGTATGGTATATCCTTCTTTTAGCTGCTGTAGCTTACAGAGATGTATTCTAGTTTTCAGGATTGCATAAAACCAACAAAACTGTACCCTCATGAATGAATAAGAGCTTGAGGTTTCCCTGTATTCTTCCCACCATCACAGCACAACATTCCTGTTGATTTTTTCTTTCTACATGGAAGACTGCTATTCAGTTGGTCATAAAATTTGCATATGGCTTCCTGCTACAATCACTGATATTTTACAAAAGAATCAGATATTGCCAAACAAAGATTTTCTTAAGCTTTACTGAACTTTCAGTACAGTTTTGCTTTACCTGGTCTTTATTTTACATTATCTGAACTATTAAGCTAGTTTTCTTTCCTTATGTGGCATTTCTGTGCAAAAGAAATTATGCCTAATTGACCAGTTGGAACCATTGGACTGTATACCTGTGTCATGAGGCAAAGAGTGCATGATGCTCCATTAGTATCAACTTGTGGAGTTTCAAAGAGTAGAAATTTTTATCTGAAAACCTTATTGATCCTGATGATTATGCAACAAAAGCATTCTTTGCCTTTTATAGAATCATAGAATCATAGAATAGTTAGGATTGGAAAGGACCTTAAGATCATCTAGTTCCAACCCCCTGCCATGGGCAGGGACACCTCACACTAAACCATATCACCCAAGGCTTCATCCAACCTGGCCTTGAACACTGCCAGGGATGGAGCATTCACAACCTCCCTGGGCAACCCATTCCAGTACCTCACCACCCTAACAGTAAAGAATTTCTTCCTTATATCCAATCTAAACTTCCCCTGTTTAAGGTTTAACCCGTTACCCCTTGTCCTATCACTACAGTCCCTAATGAATAGTCCTTCACCAGCATCCCTGTAGGCCCCCTTCAGATACTGGAAGGCTGCTCTGAGGTCTCCATGCAGGAAAATATGAAGCACGTGTATTAACATATGGCTTGTAATAGTATAGTCCCTGGCAGCACAGTTCTGATGGAAACTTAGAACTGCACTTTTAAGGAGTGTGCTCTAATTCCCCCACCAGTAAAGGAAAATAATGAACACTGCATGCAGTGGTGCTTAACAGTTAAAATTAGCTTCTTTTATTCCCATCTTCAATATATAGGGTTCAGCTTCTTTTTCATTCTCATGCCCTCTTCTTTCAGGTAATGAAGAACATTGACAGGAGATACGGTGAACTTCTAGAAGACACAGGAGGTGGCTCTGTCCAATGAAGTTTTGCTTGCTTTCATGGGGAGAAAAAGACAATAGCAACAACCTGTAATTTCTGCTAGGAAAGACTGTGGAAGGTGTTTATCCCATAAAATAAAAAACCTTAATTCACAGACTTTTTTTTCCACATATTAAAGCTTGAGGCCACCTTGTTTGATATCATGCTCACATCACATGAGGAGAAAGCCTGCCAGGTGCTCTTTTTCTCTTAGTATGTACTTACCAGAAGGAAGGACGATATCATAATCATGCCACATGCTCTCTTCAGACTTATATCACCCCTTCTGCTTAGTCTGGTATTTAGCATAATGCATCATGAATCATTTGCTGTCTTTTTTTATTTGCATGTCATTACCTAAAATACATGTATTAAATTCTCAAGGTTTTTCAGACTCTCAAAGATGCAATTTCATGCCTGACAACTCCATAAAATATTTAGATATTTTCATTTCTTTTAAATCTAAACCAGAAACCTGGCTTCAGTGGTTGTTTCAATTGGTTTTTTAAATCTCTCCAAGCTTGTGACATTTGTAACTACTCAGATGTTAACCCAAACCATTCACCCATTCACCTTGGTAACAGCATACTTTTGGTTTTTATGTACTGGGCTGGACATCAAAGACATGTTTTTATTGCAGAGATTTTACTAGCCAAGTCTGGATTCATAACAGACCCTGTTTAGCAATGGCTGAGTTGAATAGACAGTACTTCTTTGAGATAGAAACAGGTGAATTGTGATCGATCAAATCCCAAATTTAAATTTTCCCCCCATCTTTGCTCCACGCCACCTTGCTACTCAGATTTTGGCTGAGCTGGGATACTTTCTGGATATAAATGCTTTATTTGGTATGCTCCTTACCATAGGAAGGCTCAGTGTTTATTCAGGAAAACCAATGCATACACACACATGTACACATTTAACAGTATCTTCCCAGTGGAGACGCTCAGGAGCTTTATAGCTACCTTATCCAAAAGGAACCTACCTAAAGATGGACGCATTGAACAATTCTCCTTTTCTTTTATGAGAGAAACAGATGCCTTTAGCACCTTGTGTTACATTGCCTTAACAACCCTGTTCCTACAGATCTGGAGGTTCATATATGTAGCTGTGTCTTGCCCGATACTTACTCAAGCCATCACCTCCTCCTTCATTACTTCCAGAAAACACTCACTGGCAAAATAGTAGCTTCTGCCTCAGTTCAGTCAAGCCTCCTTTCACTGCAAGCCACATTCACAAGGTCTCTGCATGTGCATACATTTAAATATATTATATTAAATATGTTAAATATATATTATATATTTATAGATAATATTTAATATATACCAAGTATTATATTACCAATGCTAAATATGCTACTGCACAAGTAGAACTGAATACATTACCTGATCTAGATAGCCACTTTCACAAACATTTGTTTTAATAAAATAAAGAGCTCTAGGTAGTCAAACAAACGTTGTGTGGGGATTCAGAAATCCTTTTGGCGAAAGATCCTTAAAGTACATGTTAAGGAACATAAGCAATGTTCACTGTCATTATCATTTGCTGAGCTTCCTATAAGAGCCCACTTCTAATAAATAAGTCAAGGTACCAGCTGTTTTAGCAGATGTTATCAACCAGTTTTTATGTTGATGATTATTTTCATCTTATTTCCAAGGGAAAGTAATGAACAGAGGATGCTACTGAATTACAGTTTAATAGTAATGATACCTTATATAGTGTCTGCTATCCCAGAACAATTTAGAAATGGTATTCATAAAAGAGTTACTCTGCCCATCCTTGAAATGCCTCCATCTCTCAGCTGGAGCTTGGGATCCAAGCAGATGGCTGACAAAGAGCAGAAAGAAAATCAGCAGGGGAAAAAGAATTTTGGACAAAAATTCATTGACTTGGTAAACAGCATTTCTTATGGGGAAAAAAACCCAGCACCATGGAATAATTAAATTCCCCACAGAACAGAGGACTTTGGTCTTGCAAAAAAACCCCAACATTGATTGTACAGAAAGCTTCCTGGGAGTTAATTATCTACCATTGAAAGATGAAAGATCAACTTCTGCCAAGTTGTGAGCATATGCTGGCAAGGAATATCCATAAGTCAGTCATAGTCCATGCCTTCCAGGATAAAATACAAATTAACATTTACTTGAGAAGGCTGGTCATTGATGTTTATGGATCTGCTTTTATTCGCATGTATTGTCAGTGCAGATGTAGGTGTGTACCACACTCCCTTCCGCTATGACTATACCCAGTTACAAGGTATGCTAACATGTTGCAGTGCCTCATCTGAAGTCTATGATGGAAGTTCTCATAGAAATATTTTATCCAGCATTTGGGTCTATCACCTGGAAGGAAAAAGAAGAGCTGTACTCCCCTGCTACCACAGCTATACTTCATCATTGTTTTGGTGATTCAAGTCAGCTCTTGGTTGTTTGCAGCATAGTAGTGATTTACCAGAGAATTGAGAGCATTCTTTTTGTCCCTTTCATGTTTCCCACCAGCAGTTAAGAAACAAACAAGTACATGCATAGTTCACTAAGAGTTATGGGAGGTACAGACTTACAGTTCAGAGATCCAATACCTTCAGGAGACAGGCAAACCATGTAGAAGGTGTGCTCTATACCTCCCTTCTCAGTTTGCCACCTCTTGGACATGTACCTTATCCGCGGTTTTACATGGTTTTATCTGAAGACAAAGCGTAGTACAAAACCATCTCAACTGCGTTATACTGTTTAAAGAAAAATTACAACAGTGCTAAACAGACACTAGCAAGTGTCCGAATCCAAAGCATTATACAAGAAGAAACCTTTAATTTCTTTTCAAATCTGACTTTTTCCCATCCTTCACACATTAGTAGTTTTTCCAAGGCAGAATATTCCCACAAGCCACTGGGCTCTGAGAAAGCATTTGAAAAAGAGAGGTGATAAGAGAAGAATGATTTGAGAATAAATGTCTGCAACAGAGAGAAACTTAGCTGGTTAGTGCTTCAGTATGTAAACTAGCTTGGGCTTTGAAGCAAAATCATTACAGCAGGTTGACAGTCCAAATGACAAGTGAGGGAACTTCTCACAGGAGCATTTCTCATGGTTAGAACAGAGCAGCAGGTTAACCCGTTACTGAAGGATTAACTGTTCATCAGTTATGTGCTGACATGTCTGAAAAACATTTGGCCCCTTTGTCTATGACTCACTTTAATTCTGCCAGCCCTTTGTAACCCTGAAACGCCTAAGGTTTCTGTCCTTTCAGAGCTCTCCTGACATGACAGATGATTTGAGAAATGCTGTGGCACTAAATTTCACTATAGAATTTACTGTGGGCTTTAATAGAGCACCAGCCTGGAAAGTAAACTTTCAGTTTGTAAAATAGCTAACCCTAACCCTAATGCCTTGGTGAGGAATTCAGCCATTTGTACACTGAATTCTGATACTGAAAAGTGAAAGAATATGTAATGATCTCTGATCTAAAGTGGTATGAAAATTTGGTGATTAGAGATATGTTTGCTTCTCAGCCATACCATGCAGATAAAGGCAAATAGGAAAAGAGTACTGTGCAGATTGTTTTGGTCTGTTATGAGTAGCTAATACTAGAGATCATTTCCTCTTCTTGCTCTTTCCTGCTCTAGTTTAATGTATTGGCATACTTACCCATTGCTTCTTGCTTTTTGGTGTGGTAGTTTTTTGGTTTTTTGGGAGGGTTTAGTGGGAAGGATTTGTGGACTTCTTTGTAAAGGTGAAATATAAGATAAAATACAACAAATATGAATCAAATAATGAATTTTACCAAAAGTTAGCTCCAATAAAGATTACAAAACAGATAGTATTGTGAAAGCCACATGCCACCAATTTATGAGGAGCTGGAACCTTTATAGATCTGTGTGCTGAAACAGAGCCTGGAGGAGATCTGACCAGAACTGAGACTAGTCAAAGAATTTCTTCATTATACTGGTTTGTTGATCATGCATCTTGTTATAAAAATTTCCCATAAACAGGGCTTAGTCCAAATTAATTTTATTTACAAGTGATTAATAATTTGAGAGACAATAAGCAAAGCAGCGCTGGGTGCGCAGGGGAGTCTCTGCTCCACCAACGATGCACGAATGTTCTCCTGGTTTCCATCTTTTTATACACTCTTATATTCGGTCTACATCCTGTATATGTGTCCTTTCATGGCATCGTTTGAGTCTGTGCCATACTGTTGCTAGGGGTCTTATTCTGCCCTCTTGAAGACTCTTCAATCTTCTTCCTCATTCCATGACCTTTAAGTAACGAACCATATCTTTGCAGCAGTGTTAAGCTTGCACAGGCATTGTCTATCTGCGGTTAGCATAAGACTTATTACAATCTTGCATAAGCACATATTAATAAATAACTGACACGAATCAAAAGTAATTTTCTTCACAATCTAGAGTACTTTTTGACTATGCCCTGAAAATCATTTTTTCCATTTTTCAGTGTTTAGAAATCCCTGCTCAATGGCCAGTACTGAGATAGTCTGTAAACCTGACCAGCAAGGTAGACAGTTATCTTGCTCAGAACTGATCCCTCTTTATCTGCTTTTGACTGACACTCTTGCAGAAGCTCTCCATTCTGGATATTTTTAACCAACAAATTGTAGAACAAGACAGGTAGCTGAGACACATGCTGCTGCTGCTTTAGGACTATGAACAAGGTTTCCTAGCAAGTTAACAGTTGCTGGGGATGGGCTGTTGTAGCCAGAGTGTAAATGCAGTTAGTTTTGGGATGTTTCACTGGAAAACTGATTTTCTTCTCTAAGGTTGTAGTGGAAAGAACAGAGGGATTATGTGTTAGAATAAAATGCTCTGTGAGCTATGCAAACACACTGGACTGCTGCTATCTAACAGGGTGGCCACTTCAGCAGAGATAACAAACTTTATCTGAACTCAAGCACACTTCCTGATAAAGTGGGTTGTCCAGCTGCTAGGTGACATTTACAACAGATAGATTTAATAAGAAAAAGGAAATACATGTTTTTTGTTATTATTACTTGTGCTGGAAAGCTAAAAATGACTTCAAGCCAAAAGACTCCGAGCTTCTCAGGATATTTAACTCAAAACATGAAAATACACTAGTATTCTCCTCTTATTTATCTCCAGATTCCCAGTATACTAATGCATCAATTAAATTCAGATGCATGCACATTCTTATTTTAGTCTTACATCTGCTTGAACATTACCAGTTTGGGTTTCATAAGGACAAAAATAAAATCATTTTCCACAATGTTTATGCTTATTGTTCTATTTAAGAGTAAGACCCTTATAAGGAACCTGAAGTACATTTGTTTCATATTATTTCCTCCTAGAAATATTTTTATTTATATTTACACTTTTTAAAGTGTATACACTAAAGAAATGGGTATAGTAGTATTTCTAAAGATGTCTCCTACATCAAAAACACCTGCTTTTGTTATACCTACCTTTAGGAAGGGCTTCCTTGATTCTCGGTGACAGGGAGAGGTATTGTAACCTATGCCTATAAGAATTTAATGTTAAGACTCAGATTTACATCTATTTCCATCCCCAAAACTCCATCATTCAATCTGTGTAATGACAGTGACATCCTCCACGGAGATGGAATGCAGCAGAACCAGTAAGTTCTCTATTACTCCTGGATAACTCCCATATACTAAACACCAAATCTGGTTATTGAAAAGTAAGAGTCTTTCATTGATTGCTGCAGATTTCCAGTAAACCCCTGGAGAGTAAATAGAATACATACTTCTCTTAAATCCTCATCATCAATAGAATCTGTATTCTTAGCACACTAGTATATGCAAAACAATGTCGTTCTTTTAACGTAGATGACCTCCAATAGGCTGAAGTATTACAGATCTGAAAAGAGTACTGCAAAACTACTTCAGAAGCAAGTAAGGACATGGAAGCATAGTTGTATGAAAAAAACCTGAGACTGTGCAGAAGGTGATGATAATAAGTACTCATAAACAAAACATGTGTAGGGTTTATGTCTCATCTTTCAAAAGAATGAGGAGATATTCACTGTGATTAGGAAGCAGAAAAGACAAAGTTTATGAAAAGGAAACTACTTTGTCTCTATAAATATATGATCTGACTTCCCAAGTCTTTGCAGCTGGAAGCTGAAAGAAAAGACTAAGATCAAAATCAAGTTACAAGGGTAAACCAAAACCCTCAGTTATGCGGGATAGCAAGTAATTCCGAAAGAGATAAAAGGCTTTCTTTCCTTTTTTTTTTTTTTCCTTTTAGGGCCCAAGCAGCTCTTTAGCTATGTGTATTAAGGTAAATTCCTCATTATTTGCATCATGGTACCTCTACCTATTGTGCCTTTTGTATGTTTCTGCTTTGGGCAGCTGCAACTTACTACCAACAGAAACTGTTCCAACTTTACTTAGTGAATTCGAAGGCACTGGTAAGAATTGTGTTTCCTCTCTTCTTCCTGTTTGGCCATCTTCAAGGGATGACTCATTCTTTCCTGCTGAGAAATGGTCTTTTCTTGCTATGTCCATCTTGTACACTAGCAGGTGAACCTCCGAGTATGTAAAAAGGCTGAGGGAGTTGTTTATGCGCTAGTGCCATATGTATTATTCATCTTCCCAGAAAGAGTTCTCCAGTGAGCAGTGTATGCTTCTGCTAATGAGTTTTAATTCAACAGGAAGTTGAAGCCTCACACATTTTAAAGGGGTGCAAATTTCACTGAATTCCTGCAGTACTGAGGCCAGGTATAGATGGAATTCAGAAAAACTTACATGGTTACTGATAAAGGGGAGTTTTTGAGGTGACACTGAACTATCTTTTCTAGATCATACATCTTTCAGTTTTATTTATTTTTATGTTTGGTAGCTGTTTTTTTTTATGCCACCTAAGACTTTTAAAAACCTAATGCCACGTTTTTTTCTTCAGGTCCCAAATTATTGCAGGCCTTTTCCATTTCTTCACAGAATATCAGTTTTCTGAATTACACTTGCTCTTCAACTTCACAACGTTTACACTACACAGGCCATTGAAGCTGTATAGAATTTGCTAGTCTTTTCCCATGCCTATCACCCCTTGGACATATCTAAACTTTTTGGTTCTCTTTGTGACTGGCCCTGAAAATACCAGAGGGGTGATTTTAACCTTACATTTCTGGGGATTTCCAAAAGGTACTTCAAGATACATTTTGCATCTCAACTTTGGAAATACACATCTACAGCTTAGTTTTCCTATAAATCAGCTGTACATACTTAGACCAATGTTTATGCTAAGATTCTCTAGTATGTTGGTAGGAAGAAAATAAACATAGAGAAGCTATCTTAAAGTGATCTGCAGTAATTTATCAAAACAGAGTTTCCTTGTAGACCTTAGTCATGAAAATCACAAACAGCTTTCATGCACTAAACAACACCAAATGCTAGCCCTGAAGCTCTAAGGGATCACAGAAACAGTTCTTCAGTGCATTTATGAGTATTTATCCATATGAATTTTCATGCTCCCAAGTTTGCATAATTCTCAGGTGAAAATGAACTCAGAGAATGCAATGTGAAATTCAGCTAAGCATTCTGATTCCCATAATTCCAGCTCAAAACCATACTGCAGCTTGACTTCTCTCAAAGAAGTTTTCACAAAAGGCATGCAAGTGTTGAGAAACCCCCATGCTGGATTTCAAATTTCTAATATGGTTTTCGTTTCATTGCAAAATTTTGCATAGATTTGGTTTTCTATATTAAAATGTTTTATGCAATTTTCAGAAGGGTCTAAATGGAGAAAAAGCAAAATGAATTCTAGTGTCAGTAAGTCCATGGCTTTCCTCCTAGCCTATGGACCCTGGAGTGACACTGGTTCCACAGATCAGTTCAGATATTAAGGAATCTTTTTTGACAAATCTGCAGCTGACCTTTCAGGTTTTGCAGCAGATATTGTACATTTTTTCCAGAACAAATGACCTTCTCACAACATCCATGTAATTACCTACTTCACAACTAGTTCTGCATAGTCCTATCACTGCAGCATAGAGCCTGCAGCACTCAAGTATTCATGCAGAAAACATCCAGAGGGAGAGTACTTTCCTAGCGGACTGTGGGTTAAGGACCTCTTGAAAGAACTCTTGATACTCAGACAATAGGAATGAAGAAAGAACAGTATCTCTCTTTAATTCAGAGATTTATAACTGAAAGGTCATTAGAGAAACTATTCCTTTCTTACACTTTAGCTAAGCTTAACAGCTTGCAGCTGCACCTACAAGTATTCTAAAGAGCTGGGAGTTTCCTAGACTACCTTGGCTATATCTGTTGCCAACTTAGAAAAAAAAAACCAAACATTAAAGACAACAGTTTTCTTGGGTGCATAACAGGAGTATTCAGACTATCAGTTAAGGGGCTTTTCTCAGCCATAATTACCATAATCCTTACATTTCTGAAAGCAAATCAGAGAGGTTTGTTTCACTGCTTAGTCATTTAAACTGACTTATTTCACTTTAGAGCAACAAGAATAAACAATAAAGTCTCGGATAAAATTACAGCTTAGCCTGAAAGGCTATTTAAGAAGCTACTGTATCTCAGCTCTTAGTTATAAACTTCCATGAAATGGCAGTACTGTGCTACGATATATTTCCAGGATCATCAAGTGAGCTTCAAGAACCATAGAATCATAGAATAGATAGGGTTGGAAAGGACCTTAATACTATGTAGTTCCAACCCACCTGCCATGGGCAGGAACACTTCACGCTAAACCATGTCACTCAAGGATCTGTCCAACCTGGCCTTGAACACTGCCAGGGATGGAGCTTTCACAACTTCCCTGGGCAAACCATGCAGTGCCTCACCACCCTAACAGTAAAGAATTTCTTCCTTGTATCAAATCTGCAGTCACTAATGAAGAGTCCCTCCTCAGCATCCCTGTAGGCCCCCTTCAGATACTGGAAGGCTGCTATGAGGTCTCCATGCAGGCTTCTCTTCTCCAGGATGAACAGCCCTTACTTTCTCAGCTTATCTTCATATAGGAGGTGCTCCAGCCCCCCGGTCATCCTCGTAGCTCTCCTCTGGACTTGTTCTAACAGTACCATGTCCTTTCTATGTTGAGGACACCAGAACTGCACACAATACTCCAAGTGAGGTCTCACAAGAGCATAGTAGAAGGGCAGGATCACCTCCTTTGACCTGCTGATCATGCTCCTTTTGATGCAGCCCAGGATACGGTTGGCTTTCTGGGTTGTGAGCACACACTGAAGCTGGCTCATGTTCATTTTCTCCTCGATCAACATCCCCAAGTCCTTCTCCACAGGGCTGCTCTGAATCTCTTCTCTGCTTAACCTGTAGCTGTGCTTGGGATTGCCCCGACTTAGGTATGGGACCTTGCACTTAGCATAGTTAGGCTTCATAAGGTTCGCATCAGCTCACCTCACAAGTGTGTCAAGATACCTCTGTATAGCATTCCTTCCCTCCAGTGAAGCTTACTTATTTGTGTAGATGCCTTTGCCACTTTCATTTTTGGAAAAGGTGATCATAAGTACAGATCAGCATGAAATCCATGCACAACTGCAGCTTATGAATTTTGTTTTGGACTATCTAAGGCTCTAGCTACAGTTTTGAGAAAATGATTACTAATTTGAAGATGGAGGAAGGGGAGTTAGAGCATGCTGATACAGGAGGACCACAGAGAACTTGTGATGTCACAGGTGGCACGGTGGAACATAACTCTCTCACTGGGCACTTCTGGAGCCTTCAGTGCATTCAGGAGCAGCCGCCTCTTAAGGACGATTATTTTAATAATCCCCAATCTAGGGACTGGTTTATGGTGTTGTTAGAAGGGCACTACTTAATTCTCTATCCTGTGCTGTCTTGCTGTGTAAAAGTGCTGACACATTTTTCAGCTGGGCTTTACTGCAGTTCTTCCTTCTGCAGAGCGTACATTAAGCTCTTGAGTGGAAAAGGAACCTTGTGAAGTCTGACTGAAATTTGTCCCAGTGTTTTGCTATTGATAAGTGGTGTTAGAGGAGTGTGAAGTGGAGCTAGATATGACTCCAACTCACCTCTTTAGAGCTGGAGAGGTGTTTAGGTCTTGATGTCTCTAGCTAACTATTTGCCCTTCAGTATTTATTGAAGACAGTTAATGAACCAAGGTCTTAAACTTTAGAAGAGGAAGCTAGACTAAGGCAAATAAGCAAAAGTATTTAAAATTCCCAGAGTGAAGGTATTAAGGAGAAAAAAATGCTGAGAAGGAAGTCTTTCTCCCAGCTGTGCTTTCTCATGTCAGGTGAATTCACACTCTGGTTTGACTTAAAATGATTGTTAAATATACTGTTTATGCTAAAGATGTTTTACGAAGATAGAAATGGTCTCATTGGAAGTGCAGTAGTTTCTCACACCTTGTCTGCTTTCAGGGAATGACTGGTAATTCTTCTCAGTGATGTGCTGCAGACACATTCCAACTCTGATGTCAGCAGCAGCCGCACCGAGACCTTTGCTTTTGTGCAGCATGGTTAATTTGCCATAGCTTATCAGATAGGGAAATAAACTTATTTCAACGACTATGAGTTATTCGCATTGAAATAAAATCCTCTTGGGCATTGAAGCAAAGATTCTGTGAAAAATTGTTTCATGATTCTTTCTAAAAGTTAGGCTGTCTTTTCTTCAGATTTTTTGAGGCAAAGACAATACACCTAGCATCCACTAATACATCAACAATAACTAAAACCAATGCATCCTTCCAAGCATCAAGCACCTCCACTCCATGAACTGGCCCAAATTAAGACCCTGTCTTGTAACATGCTAAGGTTATTTCACAAAGGGAGAACTTTAAGTTTTCTGCTTAGAGAGGAAGGTTGTGCAGTTATCCTTACATGTTTAATCAAGACTCTCTAACCAATTTCCAGAGCACTGGGAAAAGCAGCATATTTTGGAGTAAATTATGCTAGAATTTGAGCAGATGCTCTGTAATTAAGACTATTCATACCTGCATAACTGTTATACCTCATGTGAATGTGATGGGAGAAAATTAAATTTAAAATGTGCAAGTAGCAAATAAATCTTACTGTAACCTAATTTTTATATGAATGTTGCCTTAGGGAAGGTATGTGTAGCTTAGAAAGAAAAAGATTGACATTTTATAAAATATTCTACCATTTTGCTCACTTTAATTACTTCAGTCTAAGTACCTACTTTTCACCTTTAGAGGTGTGTCAGCAAAACTGTTCTTTTCATACAAGCTGAATTGCTGGAGGCCTCATGTGTAAGGCCTGTCATAGTGGATGCTGGGAAGGTTTCCGGTGCTGCATAAGTGTCAATTATAGCTCTTAACACAAAAGTTCTATCGCATCAGCAAATATCAGCTGCAAAACATGACAAAGGCTATCTATTTTAGGTAAAAGTTGAGCTGGGTGTAGAATTTCATGTGGACTTAACCAACAGTTATTCTGGGACTTGATGTAATGTACTGATGTACCTGCTTTTATATCCAGAAAGAGGTGACTGCCAAGGTCAGTGTCAATGGGGCAGGTAATATAGACCAAACAGAAAATAGAGGGGACAATGTAAATGTTCAATATACATGATCCAGCTGGAAGCAGTGCCTTCTTGAAACCCCCTTCATGAAGCCCTAAACTTTTAACCAGGTAGATTGGTGTTTCCTTACTTCCTTCATGACAAAATCAACATAATCACAGCTGGTCATTATTTGTTTTCAGAAAAAAAAATAAAAAGTTACCCTTGGAAGAAGGTGAAGATAAATGAATTGTAATATCCCTGTGGTGCAGGGTGACAAGTGGTACAAAATGGGGAAATTTTCTTTTTTCTGGGGCTGTGTTAATTAGAGATAACATTAAAAAAGAAAACATTGATCATATGTTTCAAAATACAGTAGCTTTAGGAGAACAAAAATCACCTTCAAAAGATTATATTTAGCTCTTCTGCCTTTTTTTCCTAATTTTTGCTATTAAATGCAAATAAAAAATTATGTTGTTTGGATATTTTTTCTCTTTCATTTTTTCTTTATCATCTGCTTCAAATTCTACTGATTTAGCACTTCCAGATCTCTTAATTTTACACTGCATCAAGACATGGAGCTCTCGTCTTTTCTTTCAGAATGTTTTTATTGTCATACACTGGAGATGTTTCAAAGGATTAGGCTGAAAAGAGAAAAAAAAATCATGACTGAAAACAAGCATAGCTCAGGTTTTTTTCTGTTATACTTGGTATTTAACAAGCTAAGTTAAAAAGGTGAGAGAACAAACAAAACTCTCAGAACCCAAGATAAAATGTAATTGAGACAAGATCAACTTTCAACATTTTGTTCAGTTGTAATCCCAGTACAGCAGATCCAAGCTAAAAAAACCCTCAACTGACTAACTTCAACCTTCAGACCCTACACACCCAAACTGTATTTTTCTCATGGGCCCCAGTTCTTCAGCAGAAATGTTCCAGCAGGTTAAACCTTTAGCTGATCCCTTTCTAGCTTTCCAGTAAACATGTTGTCCAAGCAAAAGGAACTAAGAGTATTTTGATACTGAAATTGTCTCAGGACACAATATATTTCATTTTATTTTAAAAATACAGACAGGAAAAGCAATTGGATAGTTTTAGCCCATTATTAACAGAAAAACCTACATGTGCTGAATGCTTTCTTTGCTGTTATTGCTTCCCTGTGCCTGTTCAGGTGTGCAGTCTCAGGGCAGAAGAAAGGGTTAATCACAGACGCTTCACTGTTAGTGAGTTTCAGGCAACAAATGGGGTGCTTGTACGGGGAGCATCCCTCTGTTCTGGGACTCAAAATCCCACTGCCTCAGTTCCCTTGAGGAGGTGGAAATATCAGAAAGAGGAGAGAAACTGTGGGTCTGGGAAGGTATCTGAGGAGTGGCTTCCCTCCCCAGGGAGTGGTTGACCTGAATTTCTAAGATACTGACCCCAAGGCTTTTTGAGTCTGAAAATCGGTTTATTGTACCTGTAACAGAAACAAGACCAACCTACCAGTGAAGGAGCTGACTTGTCTCTTTCTTTTACTACCAAGTCTTTGGCAAAAGATCTCACCTGCGAGTACTGGAGAAACCAAAAAAAAAAAAAAGTGGTTGGGATGCTGTAAAGCCCAAATCCATTGAGCTCAAAAGAGCCCCAAATTTAACCTGCAGTATGGTTCAGCCAGGAAAGTCCCTCACTATCTGAGGTTGAACAGACACTTGAAAAGCAGCCCAGCTTAGCACAGCAAGATCCTTGGGGCAAGCATCAGTGACGATTTCAAGCTGGCATTTTATTTCAGCTGTCACTTCTTTTCTGCTTTCTGTCACTCCAGTCCCTACTGGCCAGACTTGAAAATAAACTTTTTTGTCTCTGGAAAAATTAATGACATTCCTGTGGAAAGCAGGTTGGTTGAAAGAAGCACTATCAAGTCCAAGAAATAAACAGGAAAGTCTTATTAAGAGAAAAATAATCTTCAAGAGAAACAGATTTAATGATTAACAGCTCTACTTTACCACAGGCAGAATTCCTGCGGTGATATATGGAAACCCTCTGGGACTCTCAGTTTTTACTAGATAATCCATCCTGAATGTTAAAATACTGCTTTATCCCCTACACATCACCTTTTGAACTATTCAGGCATTTTACTGATTGACCTCAAGAATATCTCTGGCCCAGATTTTCTGAGGTACATGGCTGCCTGACTCCCGACAATAAAGTAAAAATTTGTTTGGTTTGTTTTTTGTTTTTTTTTTTTTTTTTTAATTTTTTAAGTTTGTATTGGAAGCCGTATTTTACAAAAATAAAAAGGGGGGGGGGAGAGAAAAATTCTCTGAGAATCAATATCTGTTGATCATGAACATTCTGTTCCTCTTAATTGTGATATTGCCCACTGTATTATGCATTCGCTTGGTCACATTATTACCATTTATTCACAGCATATTTGGTACACAAGTGCCCAAGAATCAAAGAGAAAAAAATCAAGTAGCAGTCATTGTTATTGATTATAGAAGATCCCTTATAGTCAAGGAAAACACATATTTTTCTGCCAAGCCCACCAAACTAACCTAAGTAAGTTTCTTACAATGGGCAGACTCAAAAAACTGGAGCCCTGAAAGACCTTTACTTCTTGGTATTTCTTGGCATAGTTCTCTTAAGTTTTTCTTAACAGAAGTGAAAAGTGATGAAGCTTTTAAGTAACTTGAATCAGCACCAAATTAGTCACAGGAGAAAGGCTGTAAAATGGTTGTCAATACTTATAAAAGCAACAAACCTATTAAAAGAGGTACATCAAGTTCCTGGAACCTGTCAGGGAGAGACAAAATGTACCATTCCCTCCCCTCCTAGAAGGGTGGGAATAAATACTGACAGTTAATTTTATTAGTTAAAGCCAGAGTGAAATTAAGCCAGATAGCCTCCCCTGTGTATAGCTCCAGTCAACATTTGCACAGGTGAAGTTATTTACACTCCTGGAACAACCATGGGCCCAACCTGAACCAGCCACTCTACAGATAGTAGAAGAGAGCTCCTGCCTCAGTGAATTTGAGGAAGAAAAGAAAACAGACAATGAAGGATAATCCAAACAATCTTTACTTTGTCATTCATATTTAAGATAGAAAACAAGTCAGCTGTACTCATTTTCAGAAAAACCATAATGAATCTAGCAGAACTACAACCACACTTCCTTACTTCTTTACATCTTTACTTGTTTTCCACTCCTCAAAATATATCTTTCAGGATATATGCAAATAAATCTTAACTAAAGGATGACACCACAGCATATGGTGGGTTAGTGTCCACCAGAATGGTTCATGGCTGAACACGACTTGTCAGGCAGTGTGGCAAATGCCATACAGGGCTGGTCAAGACTACTAAACCACACAACACCCATTTTTCTGCAACCTATTTTTTCCATCTGTTTTTTTATCTTGCAGATGGTAAACAAAACATAACATGATATATGGAGGCTGGATGGTGCTATTGATAAACCCTTTTCACATTTAGACTTCTGAAGCTCCCATCTTCCTTCACCTGCAGCATTTTGGATGACTGCTTTCTAAACTCCCGTCAAACCACCTCTTGCCATCTTGCTTCCTGCTTGCCTTTTTTTTTTTTTTCCTTCTGAACTCCCTGGAGGAATAGACTGCCACTACACGATAAGCAAAGCAGTAAGCATGAGAATGTCAAAGCTGTCATGCATTCAGCAGAGCAAGCACATACAGTAAGGATGCAGTCTGAAGAGATTTCACAAAGATGACAATTTACACTTTAGTAGTTGGAGAATGGTAAATTGCACTGATTGGTGTCTCACCTGAAAAAAATAAAGATGTGTCTAATGGTCAAGTGTCAGCAAAATCATATGTCAGCCCTCTGTGTAAGTACCCTTTATAAGCACCATTCAAAAACCCCAAAGAACTCAATGAAAGAGTCAAAGAGTGATTTGGGCTGACACTTAGTCTTCAAGACTGATCTAGAACTGAGGCATTTATTGTGGCAGCCTGATAGATGAGGATGCTATTTGATTTGTTGCTAACCTACATGGCAAAAGGTCAGAGATATAAGGGAGTTTGTTGCTTATTTAGGAGAGCTCTTGCCTATATACAGGGACAAGAAAAGCCCATCAAATCCAACTGCAGCTAGTTTTATCCTGCCTGGGAAAAGATTTGAGAGTGTGGGAAGAAGCAGGACAGCTACAAAAGGAAGGCATTTTCTCAATTGAATGATGAGTCAAGTGTCCCCCACCACAGCGCCTGCACAACACCAAGCTGTTTACAGCACAGCACATCGATCCTCTGGAGTGACATAACCATTTCACAGACCATATTTTAAACTGTTTCTATTAGAATAATGTCAGTTCCTGAGTCCTGTTTGCTATCTTGTGGCTTCCAGATTTATGTGTATATGGGGGGGGCTGCATGCCCACCTACCCATTCATGCTTCAACAGAGTTCTAACCTGTCAAAGAGAAAGTCATCTGATCAGTAAACCTAATGGACACTTTCACTTCTGCTGTGTACTTCTTGATATTTTGGGTGCTATTACCTTATTAAAAAGGTAACAGAGCACAAAAGAGGCTATGGCTCAGGGGTTGCAGTATCTAATGTTATAGAGCTGCAGCTAATGTTGGATGTTTCTGCAGAGCATGAGATTTGATAAATCTGCTTGCCAATCTGAAGATGTTAATCTGAGTTTTTGCCATGCATGGAAGTAAATATATCAGTGGTTTTCTGGGTTGGTGCTACATTAGCCATCAAGATTTTAGACGCATTAATGCCAATTAAATGACAAAAAAGACATATGAAGCATAGGAAAAAATCTTTCTTAGAAAAAAAAAAATAAGGATGCAGTTTCCTATTTCAACTAGATGCAGTCAAATCCTGCTACTGACAGATATGAGTGAGGAAAATCTTCCTTTCTGAAGAAGCTTATGGGACAAACTGATGTTAAATACCAAGCCAAAAATATGGATTTACAACAATGACAAGGGAGTACATTTGACTGTCTGTGCCACTGACCCCTGATTGAATCTCCCTTTTAAAGTCTTAAGTGAAGGAGAACTATCAAGTGTTCTCAGAGAAATAGGGCAGAATGACTTCATGATCCAGGTTATGAAATTCTGGTTCAGACTTGAATTTTCAACTTGTTAGAGCATTTGGATCAGTGATTTTTGTTATGGAGGTGCTAACATATAAAAGAACTCTGTCAACATGTGCCTTAATATATTGTTATTAAATATCTGATAAGGGCTTGATGTATCACCTTTTGACACAGCTTAAATATTTCATTTAAATTGGTGTATCAGATTCCAGAAGATCTAGGCATGAAGTACCTCATATAATCCACTGTCTGAACATCATAAACTTATATTTTACTGAACTATTTCCTTTTTTTCAGGTTGGAACTTATGGCTGCGCATATTGCAGCTTTAAAAATCCAAAGTATTATTCCACATTATTGAATTTGTTGAATCCTTTAATGTAAGTTGAGCAACTATATCTCAAAAAAAAAGACTTTTTGTTTTTCAGTTAGAAGTTCAAAGTGTGTAGAGGGATTTTAAATGTCTATACACCCTGTCAAATGCTAAATCAAATGGAAGAACCTTATGTATACATAGTATACAATCCTCAACAGCTTCCTGATCTCTTTCAGAATAAAACCATAAAGCAAACAAAAGTTGCTTTCTCATCATAGACACTCTAGTTTGAAGAGTTTCAACTCTGAATTCTTTTAAACAGCTCTCTCCTTCAACCTGTAGTTATTTATATCTTGAAGGTAAAAATCTGCATGTTGAAAGTTTCTGATCAAACACCAAAGTGAGAGAGGACTGCAAATTATAATAAAATCTTCTAGGGTTAGGAAACGGGACAGAAATATAAAATACGATTGTGTTCCTTTGTCAATTATGTAATTTATATATGTAGGAAAGAGTTAATTAATATGTATCTTTATAATCTCTTTATTTATATTCTGTCTCTTTCACTGACACCCCCATGTTGTGGGGAAAGAGCTTGCATGCCCTTGTGAGACTGAGAGTTATGCTGGCAGTGGCATATGCCTCTGGTAGGGTCTCCCATTCCAGACAGGTCTTAACTGAAGGGTCAAAGTGTGTCCATGGGCTCACTAGCATTCAGGCAACCATCCTAGGAGAAGGACAACTCTAACTTCAAACCCAGGCAGATGGAGCTCATCTAGCCTTGTAAAGCCATCCATCTAAGGGAAGGATACTTTAACCAAACCTACAACCTGAGGACTTTGCTGTCACCATGCAAGCTCACTAGGCCCTGACAGATAAACCTCAGGTGTAAAGTGTGGGGCCAGTTCTGCCCACGCTATGCCTCACCTAAAAATCCACTGAGCAGTCTCAAAGGGTTTACTAGTAAGAGTGGGTAAAGCCCTTCCTAATTCTTCATTCGTGAAGTCAAGCCATCATCATCTATATTCTGTATGCATCACTTCTATATAAAGAAAATATCCACATTTGCCTTCTGCCTCACAAAGAGTTGTCGTTAGTGTTTACTCTGTAAAGCCAACACATTCCGCAGTTATCTTAACCTAATATTTATTTATATCCCTGATCTACTTCTTGTGCCATGTTATAACTTCATGTCTTTGGGTGCTGAGGTACAGGGTAACTTTGACCTCATGTGAGGGCAGAATCATAATAGCAGTCAGTATCAGTAATCATGATTTTTTCAACCACAATAGAAGGAACAGCTCCTGTAGATATGTCTATATACTGCCACCAGTGTGTACTCTGGATACTTTCTTGTGGAGAGCTCTAATTAGAAATAAAATAAAAATAATATCACCCCCCCCACACACCAAAAAAAAAAAAACAAAACAAAAATTAATAAATCAAAACAAAACAAAAAACTTTCTTGAGTGAGATATTTTGATAGTTGTACACTGCACTCTTGGGCACCCTTCACCTAAGCACTGTTGATTTCTTGCACTGCTACTGCAGAGGGGCAAAGCAGGCACCCACTTGCCTGCCCAGAAGTCACCTGCGGGTTCATGTGCTTATCTCTACCTTGATGCCCAACAACCTCCTTGTGTGCTTTGATCATTGTACAGGATTTGGAGTCTGCAGTATATACATAAATCTGTTGTTACAAGATGCTGATACCTGTACTGGTGCAACTATAGGGCTGCCAGTCTGCAGCAGGGCTGGGAAAAGAACGGAACATTTCCAGACCACATCCCCTTACCTCAGCCACAAGACCATCTTAACACTGTAAAATGTATATATTAGCTTAAGCAGTCTGTATTTATGTAGGTGATATTTATAAAATGTTTTCCTGTCCCCTGTGTTTTCTTCACGGATTTTAATGAGTTTCAAGACTGTGAATATTGATTGATGGCTTGGCTTCGCAAGCGAAGATTTTGGGAAGGGCTTAACCACCCTCACTTCAAGCACGATGACCAAGGGCGAGTGGGATATGCAAATCTGGTTTGAAAAGGGTGCTTAGGCAATCAGGGAGTGTCCGACCAGGACTGTCATCTCCTGAGCAATCTTGAGCTACCCATGCGCTGGTCCCCCCTCATGGAAGGTTGGATCTGCAGCTACCCATGCACCTTGTCGCCTACCGATTCAACCCTCACCTGTCCTTACTGACAAGTGAGAGCAAGCCCTTCCAGTCTGTGCAGGGGATTGTTTAGGTGAGGGCAGCATGTGCAGAACTGGCCCTACCCTTTACACCTGAGGTTTAACTGCCACAGCCTAGCAAGCTAGGACGGTGACAGCAAAGCCCACAGGTCGTAGGTTTTGTTAGAGTGTCCTTCTCTTAGATGGATGACCATACAAGGCTGGAAGAGCTCCATCAGCCCAGGTTTGAAGATAGGAGTTTTCCTTCTCCTACATTCTGAGCATGACTGTAATTTCCTGTGTCAATCTCCAGCAACTGCTATCATGAGCCCACTGAGGTGCCAGTGGCGCTGCAGTATCACTACTCAGGAGGTTTCCATCCTCCCTGAGCTTGCTTTGGACACCTGCATTATGCTTTGACAGGTGGTACCGTCCCAGTCAGACTCCCCACCTGCCACTGTCCCTGGAGTGGGTCGCACCCAGTGCACGTTGGGCGCTTGGCACCAGAACCAACAGCCCCCCTCGGGGCTCACCCCCCCACCTCACTGAGTAAGTGAAAAAACAATCAGAGTAGTGGTATTTTACCGCCAGCAGGGACGCTGGCAGACGGTCACCCAGCACCGCTGAGCGCGTGTCTGGCCTCACACTTATTCTACACCTCTCATGTCTCTTCACAGCGCCTGCCTAGAGTCAAACTCAACAGGGTCTTCTTTCCCCGCTGATTCTGCCAAGCCCATTCCCTTGGCTGTGATTTCACTGGATAGTAGGTAGGGACAGTGGGAATCTCATTCATCCATTCATGCATGTCACTAATTAGATGACGAAGCATTTGGCTACCTTAAGAGAGTCATATGTTGACGCGATGTGATTTCTGCCCAGTGCTCTGAATGTCAAAGTGAAGAAATTCAATGAAGCTTGGGTAACGGTGGGAGTAACTGTGGTTATAAAGAGTACATAAATATCACAATCAGCACTGACTGCAGAATTATGACTGGTAATTTTATAATATCCTACACCAAATTCTGAATTAATTTAGAGTTAGCAAGATGTATCTCACCAGCATTTGGCTATATAGTTGATGAAAGCTGGAGTCTTTTCCACTCTGTGGGAGGTTTTGCTCATTGCTCTTTTGAAGGTCACTTTCACTCATATATCACCTGGGTTAAAATGCAAATGGCTTAAACATAATTCAAGCAGGAGATGTTCTGTGATAAAAAATATAAGCTGTTTCAATCAGTGTGAAGCAACAATTCTGTAAAACCAAAATGTAAGATTTCAACAGCGATGTCTTGTTACAGTTTGTTAGCAACATGAAATACCCCTAGTGCTGACATGTCCTCTTAAATAGTAAAGAAATAATACTGGCTAGAAAAATCCATCAGATTCCGAATTAATAGCAAAATCAAAAAATTCAGAAACAATTTTTCTGATATTGAAAATGGTCCTTTGGAATTTTCAGTGATGTCAATTGAATTTTGTGAAAATGATGTTCCAATTAAATGTATTTTTCTCAGGAGAAAAAAAAAATCTTAATACTATTTTAGAGTCTAATGCAGATGTTAATCCAGGAGGAGAATTAAACATTATGCAACTGGAAATGCCATCTGCAATGCAATAGCAATTTGTCATTCTCAGCTTCATTCATCTTGTAATAGTCAAAGATGTTAACCTGAGCCAGCCTTAACACTGCCTGTGTGTATTAATTTGAAGTTTTTGGCCATGCAAACACTGTTCTTCTAATTTTATTTCTTTTTATTAAATTTGGTGCTAAATCAAAAATCCGCTTTTGCTCAAATGCTCAAAATGTTTTCTTTTCCAGAGTGTTCAAAAGGACCTTTTAAAAATCCATTTGTTCTGTGCTTTTATAGGTCTTTTTTGCTTTTGTCATTATTGTTGAACATTTTAATGAACATTTTCATAAGAACTTAGTAGTAGATTCATTTCATTTACCAGGAAAAGAAATATTGGAATGTTTCATATCATATAAAATAAATACATCATATCTACTTAACAATTTTTTTGTCACACAATACATATGTGAAAGGCGAAATTGCTACTAGAGGTTGAATGTTTGAAGAACAATGTCAATTTTCTGTATCTTTGGAAAGGGCCTACTTAGTAACTTGTAGCAAACTTCTAAGAATCTCTAAAATCACACAGAGAAACTTCCCATTCTCTTGAAACCCACATTGTCATTTATGTCCACATCATTATGTCACAAATCCAGTATTATCACAAATAGCCACTAAATCAAAATGCTATTTTTTTTTATGCTTGCATGTACGCAAAGGTCCATGATCCATGGCAGATGCACCTAGAATTTGGCATCTATGAGGGTGGTGAGGCACTGGCACAGGTTGCCCAGAGAAGTTGTGGCTGCCCCACCCCTGGCAGTGCTCAAGACCAAGTTGGACAGGGCTTGGAGAAACCTGGTCTAGTGGAAAATGTTCCTGCCCCTGGCAAGGGCGTTGGAACCAGATCTTTAAGGTCCCATCCAACCCAAACCATTCTATGATTCTGTAAAAAATAACTGAGATGAGTAACAAGCTAACAGCAAAATGATATGTTTATGGTGAAGGCTTTTCTGCCTGCATGCTTAGAGGCACCAGAAATATTGCAGTTTTTGCAAGAGGAGCAAGTAAGTCAGAAGTGTGGTGGATTCAAGTAGGTGTCCCAGCACAGGGTAGAAAAATCAGTCTTGGCCACTTGCACTTTTAGGCTGACAGGATGGAATAATTAGAGGAATTTGAAATATCTAGCCTAAGCTAGTCAATTAAGCTCTCCATGTGCCAGAGGATACACAAAGAGGCATTTTGTCAGGACCCACACATTTAAATATAAGAAAGGCTAGATCACCCTTGGAAGGTGCCTAACTCTCCCTTTCACCTTAGGAGTGCAAGCAGGTGGCTTTGACTATATGATTGTGTCTTTGCTTAACAAAACTTGGGTGAGTTGAATCCCATCATCATTCATGTTTGTCATGTATACCCTATTATGTGCCATAAAGGAACATGAGAACACTATAGCTGTCTGGAAAGATGCTGAATATTACCTGAAGGATGGCAAACAGTTGATTAATGTGTTAATCTGTGTAAGGGTTTTTTTTTCTTTTCTGAAAATCTGGAGAGTATTAGTCCCAAAATTTACTGCATATATTTCAGTTCTGCAGAAGGATTCTCTTAAATCAAATACAATGACTTATTTAATGAGAATGATTTCTTTTCTAAGGGTCTTTTTCATTTGAGAGGTTCTTCCCATATTGAATATCTTAGGAAAAAGAAGACAGACAAATCCTGCAATACTTGAAATGATGCAGGCAAAATTCCCACTTAATTCAGCCAAGGCTGAGAACAGATTGTGGAATCTGGATGAAAGTAATAATCATTTGAGCATCTGTTACTGATGAAAGAATTTGCCAACACCTTCCAGTGGCTTGATCCATTTGGTTTTGTATATTGCAAATTTTAACCATTACACTAAATAACTTGCTAGGCAAAGAAAATCAACAGGATGTCAGCCACCTTACGTGCAGGTACATACAGACTACCGCAGAAGTGTTTGCTAGTTACCCAAAAAGGACTTATTTCAACATGAGTAACAGTATTTCAGAAAGGTTACCCTAATTTTTCCTTACAGACCATTTTGATTCCCATACAGATATGATCAGCATCCCCCTTTCCTTGAAATACTTTTACTTGTTATTTTTTAGGACTGTTTCCATAATCAGAAATAAGGAAATTGAAGAAAACAGCAATAAACGGGAAGTGTGTTGATCTCCAAGTGGACATTTTCCAAGCTGAACTGCACTGCCATGTTTACAAAGTGAAAAGAGCTTGCCATCTTTCAAGACATTACTAAAGGCTAGACATTTTCACCAAGTTCAGTTCACAGTCAGAAGATGCAAAATGTGCAAACATACTAAGAAAAATCTTCATCTTCACTCTCCTACAAAGGGAGATGCAGATATGGGAGTGAATATGGTATCACTTCATATGGTAATTCAGGAACTGTTGTCAGAACTGAAAAAGAGAAGTCTGTGTGGAGACCTTGTAACAGACTTTTGATATCTGAAGGAGGCCTACAAGGATGCCAGAAGGGGACTCTTCATCAAGAACTGTAGTGATTGGACAAGGGATAATGGCTTTAAACTTCAACACGGGAAGTTCAAGCTGGATATAAGGAAGAAGTTCTTTATTGTGAGGGTGGTGAGACACTGGAATGGGTTGCCCAAAGAAGTTGTAAATGCTCCTTCCCTGGCAGTGTTCAAGGCCAGGTTGGACAGAGCCTTGAGCAACATGGTTTAGTGTGAAGTGCCCCTGCCCATGGCAGGGTGGTTGGAACTAGATGATCTTAAGGTCCTTTCCAACCCTAACTATTCTATGATTCTATGATTATTTAAACTCCTTATGGATTTGAAAAAAAAAATATAGGCTTTGTCCCTTTTTTTTGATTGAGTTTAAATAGCTGAATGGCTTATGTACAAGGAATTAGAGCTACTAAACCATGACATCTTTTCCAAAAGCAATGTGACAGTTCAGTGTTATTAAAAATAGTGCCATTCTCTTGACATTAAAGTTTCTGGGGTTATAATAGCATTCTTTTTCATATACTGAAGCTATGAGAAATAGCTTTGACAATTTCAAATCCCCAGGGTTCAATATATTATTTTGGGGTTTTTTGGTTTTATTCAACCCCCCCCCCCCCCCGCTTTTGTTTTGTTTTATTTGTTTTTTCTTTTATTGTTTGTTTTATTTACTGTGGGTTACACACTTGCTGAGTTTACCTTTGGGTTTCAGGGCTCATGGAAACCCAAAAAAACAAAGCAGTATGCAACCATACTCATGAGTTTTCCATGGTTTGGAACAAAACAGTAAACTTTCTGTGGGGCTCAGAGAAAGGATTAACTTGACAGTTAGTCTATACTTTGTAAATTCAGCCTGAGCTCATTTCAACAGTTGGCAAAACTTGTAAAATTTTTTTTGACAAATCTGGGACAAATTGAGGATTATGAAGAAAATTCAAAACATACTCTTCTCAAAAAAGGCAAGTAATCCCTCCCGCATTTCCTTTGTCCTCCAAAAAGCCTCTGACAAACCAGTTGCTATAGAAAGAAAATAATTTCACATGAACTACATAAAATTTCACATGAACACATGAACTACACAGTTCATTCAGATGTAAAAGCTTAATTATTCTTATTCTCTTTACAGTTTAACTGTTGCATCTGCACCACATTCAGCAGAAATACTTTAAATTTATGGTTATGTTAAAGGAAATTCAGGCCTACAGTTCAGTGTTGATCAAGCTGTACAAAACATCTCTCACTCAAGCATACAAATGGGTCTTTATTTTTTTTCATGTCTGAAGGCACCTACCTGCACCTGACCCCATGCAAGTAATTTTACGTTTAAGTCTAAATTCAAAAAAATTAACCTAAGCTAAAAAAAAGAAAGAAATGTGCAGTCTTTCATTATTCACATACTTAACGTTGTTTGATTTAGAAACCACTATATAAATATTTTCTTTAAAAAAAAATCTGTGCGGATCAAGATATATATAAATATTCTACAAAACAATCAGTGTGCTCTCACCAAAACCAGCTGCCTTGAAAATATTTGGCCTGTTTTTAAGAAAAACACTTAAATAATTTTTTGAGGTCTGGCCATCCATACATTCAAAAAGCAAGTGCTTTCAGAAGAAATAATTCTAAAATATATATTTATACATATTTCATATGTATGTATAAAATAGAAAGTCTTTACTCAATACTCAGAAAATCCACTGTCGTGCAGGTGTCCAGGACTTTGAGAAAAAGACTTGGGAGCAGGATGAATTTACCCAAATGGCCCCTTTCACAGCAGTTTATTCTGCTGTTCAAAGTGTCCCAGTAGTACAGCAAATGCCTTCAAGTTCCCAGCTCCTTAAAAGAAATAAAGCATCTCCAAGGCACAGGTCTGGATGTGCCTGAAACCTCGGTGTACTCACACCGCTGGATGAGCATGATCCAAGGGGACCACCGACAGTGCACCCTTTCAGCATGGTGGAAGATCCTCAGGCTGCCCACTCGGGCTCACAGCCACCCTGTGCTGTTGGCCATGAGGTCAGCCTGAATCACAGCTGGTCCTTCCACATCTCGGGGAGAAGCTAGGTATGTTGCTGTGGTTGGTCAATATAGCAGGTGCCAGAAAGAAATAAGAGACATACAAGTGGGCCTTCTGTTTGGTAGCTGTTTATGTCAGTCAGCTGCTAGCTGAGGAGAACAGACTTGAAGTTGGCACCTGTCCTTAGAGCAGCGTGAGTCTGTCTCATGCAGCTTTTCTTTTTACAGGGATAAAACATAGCTCCAGTATTCCAGTAACTTAAGCATATGAGTTGTTTTCTTCCTCTGGCTTAGCTTTCCTTAGTTTCCAAAATTTTCCATGCTTTGGGAGTACTCACTGATCTACACTGGAATGTGTTCTTTTTATTACTTATTATGTTTATTTTTGAGGTAGCCATCTCAGGTCTCTTGTCATCAAGCACACAACTGACAGGGCCTTATCCAGCAACACTCACTAACAGAGTTAGGAAATAAAACAAAAACCACAGCTAAGTAATTGTAAACAGATGAGGCAGGATTCATCCTGCCTTAATTTGACAGCCTAGAAGTTGGGTATCTGGTCTAAACTAGTCCATCTAAACTTCTCTCATCAGAGGAAAGGCAGCATTCTCCAAAGATTTTGTTTCGTCATAAGCCACGGAGCTAAAATACACAGCCCTTATAAGGTGTACATGTCTCCCCTTAGTTTTTATAGGAAGCCTAAATAACTAACTGACACTAGGTGTCCCTTTGAAGTGAAACGAAGCCCACCATTGGTATCTGTGGTTAACATATGAACCTGGCACATTCAAAGTTACTTCGCTGAAGTATTTCTTAATAGATCTGCAAAGAACAAATAGTCTCAGCTGGCTGACAATAAGCAGCCCCCCACTACACTGAGATTTTCAGCACAGTTTTAGATACACATCTCCTCAGCTGTTGTGAAATATATGACTATACATGAGAGCAATTATAAAATGGCTTTCATGCACAAATACAAATGTGTAAAGTGCTGTTAAAAGCAAAGACAAACAAATACATGATGAAGTAATTAGAAACAGATCATGCTATAGTGCTGTTTGGATGAGTGTTTTTCACTTGGTTCTATTGATGTACTGAGACCCGCAAAGCTCTTAAACATGGAAGCTTTCATAGTAACTTACAGCAAAGAAACAATTAAAAAAAATCCTTCCATTGCTGTTTCAACTGAGTACAGTGTTCTTTTTCCATACTTCTCCTAACTTCAATCAAATTACAAAGCATAAACAATGCATTTTACATAAAAACTTAATGTATTTGCAGAATTATTTTTATTGTGGAAGGCAATGTACCAGTTCTTTCAGAATAAGATTTAGAAGGTTTTTCTTCTAGTTTTGTTGGCAAAAGTTGTATTAGGCAAGTACCAAGATTTAACCACATTAACTTGAAAATGTCTTTGGCCCAACTGCAATTAAGTCAATGGAGATTATACTTCAGGGTTCTTCATTTTCAGGGTCCTTTGATATTCTGGTGGATAGTTTACTGTTCAGATTTACTCTTCCAGAAATCAAAATCATATTTTGCTATTTCTCTCTTCAAAATAATAGTCAGTCCCTGGTTCTCTTTTGTTAGCACTCAAGGATATGTGAAGCAGGACACTCTGCAAGAAGCTTTGTCCATGGCTGACTTCTAAAACATTTTCCTAAACATTAGACAATAACATATATTTAATTCCAGCTTTTGGGTATATGTCAAACATGAGAATTTCTGCTCAGAAAACAGGAAGGATGGTTTCCTGGCAATTTAATGCCATTTGGCTTTCTAGTTAAAATTCATAATATGTAAAAAGTCTCTTTCAGTAATCCTAGTTGCATTCATAACAAGGAAATAAAACAATCTCAAATACTCAGATTAAATCTTGGAAATGGACAATTCATGAGATATGTTATATAATATTCCAAAAGTGAACTGTCAAATAGAACAGTGTAAGGAATATTATCATTTTTTTGGCCATGGTCCTTTCTCAGAATTTGTGATGTGTTACATGAAGAGCCCAAACCACAGGGCACACACAGTCATTTGTAGAAAACTTTCCATTTCTTCGTACTCTGAGACTGACATTGGGTCAAATTCTCATGGACTTCAGGAGGAAGAGACAGCTGACCACGGATTTGGCTCAGAGATGAACTCTGTTTTTACATCAGGGGCCATTCTTTTCTAGAGGGCAAGTAAACATTTTCACAGGCATGAATAGAACTAGACACAAGAACATCTGGGTCATCACTCAAAACTAAATTGTCTCTTAAGTGATATGTGGAAAGAAGAAAAGATTATTTTCCTCATTGCTAATATTATGTTGCATTCTTGTAGAGCTGAATAGGTCTCATTGCACTAGAGAAAGACCATCCGGCAGGGACCTTGTAAACTAAGTGACAGAAAAGGCTAAAGGCACGAAACCTGTGTTTATTGCCTAGTGTCAGCTGCAACAGGATGAGGAATGATGGTCTGTCAAGAGTAAATCATTATATATCGTGTGTGACCCAGGTGAAGTTACCACCTCATTCTCTTCATAAAAAAGGTCATCTTCCTTCTTGACCTTAAAATTCTCCACCCATCCTCCAAAAGAGAGTTTATTATAACTAGAAATCTGAGATGAAACTGTAATACCATGAGGGTTTATGGATCTTTAAGGGTTTTGTTAATATCAATCTATTTAAAAAAAGTTGTTTAAAAATTACGCAGATATCTATGTGGAAAACTAACATGGATGACATTAGAAGCAATTAGCAGAATTTTTTTAAGTGCCAATTCCATATTTGTATCAGCATTCTGTACTGTGCAGATGCTTGCTTTAGACTTCTTTGCCTCTTTTGGCAAATCTTGTAATTGAGAATCTTCTGTGTAAAATCCGTAGCAGTTCTAACATTCCTAATGGATTGACATATATATTTCCAGACTAACATGGTCAGAAGATGTACTTACCACTGACTTAGCAAATGGCAGCAAAGGCAGCCATCAGAAATTAACTTTGTAATTAGTTTCTTACAAAAGAAGAAACAAACTTCTACAACCTTTATGCAGAAAATTTAGCATATAAATCAGAAGTAATTTTGGCCTTGCACTTCCAATAAGAGCTGAAAACATTATCTGAGACTTTTAAAGTGCGGTATTAATACATAAAGACATTGCAAGATGTAATTGTCCTTTATTTTATCAAACCCAATTTTATATCAGAAAAGTATGTCATGGTTGTGTGTATGCATGTGCTTCAGTCTCAAAAGCTTTTAAAGCCATAGGATAGCTTCATAGCTTGTAAATCCACTTGCTGATTTCATTCCATTTTGTCAGAAAAAATTGTAGACACCCTAGAGACTCATACAGTCCTACAAGTTCTGTAAAAATGTGTGCCTTCATAAATAATTAAGGAATCTACATAGCCAAGAGAGATAACAAGTAAGAATTAAGTAATGATAGTGATCCCCAACATGGTATAAAGATGTTGAATGGTTTGAATACCATTAAAATTACTGGGGTTCAACTGACCTGTCACGTATAAGTTGAAAGCCAAGATGTGGCTTTAAATAGTTACTTCTTTGATGCCAGGATTCTGACTTTACCGAGGCCTGTCCCTCAGCATCACATCTTGAATATATTGCATGTTGCTCAAGCAGTGCGAGGTTGCTTAAACAGGCATTCTTGATCTCAGCAAAATGGAGAGAAGCCAGTTTAGACCTAACATCTCTAGGCTGGATAGTTTTGTTGCTTTGAGTATACTCGCTTTATGCTAAACTTAAGGAAATTATGCTTAGGTTATATTTTTCCTTGAAGATATTATATATGCTGTGAGCACAGAAGGAGATAGCATAAAGCCATGATACCACCTGGAAAATTCTCAATAGCTGAAGTCAAATTTGAAAGATTTACAGCTGCTAAGAACCATCAGATTGAAGATATGTCCTTAAAAAACCTGGTAAAATGTCCTCCTCTTATACTACGAAGTTTATGTAGTTTCCCTCCCCCCTTGTTTATGTGATTCAGACTCTTACCAGCTGCCTTTATGGGTGGCATATCCATGAATTGTGTGGGAAACAATCCCACGCAGGCAGACGATAGACAAGATGACCTAGCTGTGCTAGCTGACATCATTTGTGGTATGACTTTTGAATTCCAGACTCTATATATGAGAGATAAATGACTGCACAAAATGTTTAGTGGACAAAACACCAAAGCTAACAGTAACCATAGTCTGCTTCCTTAGGCCTTCTTTGTGGTCCATGGAGAAAGAGAAACACTCCTTTGGGGGTTATTTGATGTAGGCAGGTTATTTGATGTCCTCTGAAAGTGCTATTGCCCTCAGGTAGTGAATCTAGGGAGACAAGGTTCCCTGGGCTAATATTAAGTTTCATTAATACCTTCCCCCTAATTGTTTTCAGATCTTTTAATACATAGGAATATTTTAGTCCAAAGAAAACCATGGGTGTCTGGCCTTCAAAAAGCTGCTTGTTGAAGGTCTCCGGATGAGTGCAGCCTCTGTGGCTTGAAGTTAGAGAGTTGCTCGCTGGAAGACAGCACTTCCAGAGCAGCATGCAGGAAATATTTTCATCATAAACATCTGAAAGATATGTGTATTATTTTTTAATCAGTGATTAAACAGTTTTTTCATTCTTTAAAAAAAATCAAACCTAAAACATGCTAATGCAGAGATTGACTTGTTAAACACAGCTTCTAGAGGAGGAGATGTAAAGAGTCACAATTCAGAATTTTAATGCTCATTGTGACAATTCAACCCAGTTGCTGGGAATTAAGAGCACAAGATGATGAGAGGTAAGGAATTACAATCATCCCCAGTCTCATAGGCAATTTACTGTTTCAGATCAGGAGCATCATATATTTGCCAGCCTGGAGCCAGATAGCATCATGAGTTACAACTTTCCATAAAATCTGTTCACAAGTTCACCAATTATTTCCTTTAGATGATGCATGCAGACAACTTGCCACCCAGAATTTAAATATATCTAGAAGCTTATTCATAGAACTGCATCTGCATATGTAATTATCTGAGCATGGTTACCATGTACAGCTTTGGGTTATCTAGATTGGGAGCTAGGGAGAATAAACTGTGTTAACAATAGACAATCTTTCTTCGTTCCATCTGGGGGAGAAGTACTGGTAGAATATGATGACTCCTAGAAACACAGCACATCTAAGCTCTTCAGGGCTGGAAATAACAAAAATAAAAGGCCTCAACACATAAGAAATAAAATATTATTTTGAAACAAAAGTGACTAAGCTTTTTGGAGCACTCTTGGATGAAACTTTGCTTTTGTTTTTACTTTCATGCAAATCCATTGCACAAATCCATGCGAAATGAAGCGTGAAAATGTGTTATATTAACTACACGTCTTTTGTCTTGCATTTTGAATGTATTTTTCTTTACTGTGGCTTTCTTGAACAAGTATTTTTCATTGTAAACACTTTCGATTGTTTATACAAACTAAATGTCAGTGCTAAATGTATTTACAAGAAATATACCAAATCAAAATAATGGCAGATGTATCTCAGGCAGTATTAAAGGACTTTAAACTGCAATGTATCCAAAACAAAAAATCTACATCTACATCAAAGACAGAAACACATAGTTAATCTGTCACATCTGTTTAGTTAAGTGACGGCCTTAATTACTTTTAGTCACCCATGACTCTCATGAACAGACTCCACTTTAAATTTAGATACAGACATTTTTCCATTTCTCTAATTAGGATTTATTCATGTGTAAACAAACTCGACACTGGCTAACCCACACACGTTTATGTTTTTCAATTGTGCGGCCTTGCAGAGCACATCCTGCATGTTTTATGCATACTCGTGTAGTTGGTCTCCTTGTCCCACATGTAAACAGCAGCAATAGCCTGTTGATGTGATGTGTTGGCTTTTTTTTGCAGGTTTTGGTTTTGGTTTTGCTTCTGGTTTTGTTTTACTTCATAAATAGGCTTTGAAAGGAGTACCTTGATTTGCAGTACTATCTTTCCCTAAGCAGAGAGTTGTTTGTTCTCACGCATCCCTGCTTCTGAGTATCTGGGATGGAAATATGTCTGGGTTGTTTTTTCCCTCCTCTTCTTTTCCACATCATACTGTAGGGGTGAAGCACGGAAAGATTTCAGCAGGCAAATCAAACTTGCAAACAAAATCTCCCATGTGACTGTGGCTGGCCTCTGACATAATAATCAGCATAAATTTCATTAAGGGTTACACATTTGCGGATATGGTCTTTTATTCAGCCATCTCAGGAATGACTCTCTCAAGCACAGTATAATGCAGGCTGAGCACATTCCTTCAGGTTTAACCCTTAAATAAACTAGATTAGACACCAAATGGTTATTTGGTGGAGTTAATGTTACTGGAAGTCTCTCGAGATAGATAACTTATTCTAGGGCAGGAAAAAGAGATTTAAGCTTGTTTTCAGAGTTTCTTCCCCTTACACCAACATCTCAGTGCTCTTTCTTAACAGGCAGAATAGTTTTTCATGAACACCCACATTTTTGAGCATCCCAGAGATGTAATTTACCATGTGTTCATGACCACCATTACTGATTTACAGACAAAAGAATTAAAAAAATTAAGTGGCTGTTCTAGAAGCTCTTGGCTGTGTCAAGGGATCTGCAATATACTGACACAAGAGCAAGAGCAGGCAAAAGCTGATCCATTCAGTGTCATATGACACCTCATAGTTCTAAGCAACTGTTACAAGCAAATAAGTTCAGTGTGCTTTATAGTATTTTTCTCACCTAGTTATAAAACTCAAATTTTAACTTCTGAACATTCGCTGTAACATTATCTACATTTATATACACAATTTAGTATAAGAAATTATACAGTGTATCTATTGTATAAACCACACCATTACATGTTAAGCACACTAACAAAGCATAATTAGAATAATTTTGCTGATATAAAGCATTATTTTTGCTATTTAAAAATAATGTCTCCTTCCTTCTGTCTTTCAAATATAATCTTTATGGGTTACCTGAAATTGTACTTTAGCCAGGTGGTTTCAGGTTGCTACAGCCAATCATTATTTGAAGACAATCAGTACTGCTCTAATCTATTGACAATAACTGTATTATATGCATGTAAAATTGATAAAATCAGGTTGAGACAGTTTTCCGTATAAACTTCATTTATTTATAGATGGAGTCCTTCCACCGTCACTGGACTTACTGGTATTTAGAAAGTTAAAATCTCCAATTTAGATTCAGCTACTATGCTATCTTTGAACTACTAGCAAATATTCCTTTCCACACCATTACTACTTGTGGATGTAGTTCTCAATTTGATCTAGGTCTTTCAGTGTGTACTACACTTTTTCAAATTCAGATGTATGTGTCCAGCTTGTGTAGACTGGGAATATTGTTGGTCTCTGAAACTTCACTGACAGAAGGCAGCCTTAGTGCATAAGATCAGAAAGAACCTAAGTTATAAGAAATTTATACATCTATTTAACATATGGTGGGTATTTTATATGAGTATAGATGCTTTTAAGTTTACTTAAGGAATGGGAATGAAGTGACAATTTACATTTTATTACCTCTGCTCAAAATATTACCAAAGACTCTTGATGAGAGAAACGGAGAAGAAAGGACAATGTTTGTGGTTGTGGTTATCTTAGCATTAGGATCTGTGATGGGAGCACTTAATGCGGTTAAGTTTTGCAAGACAACAAAAGCAGTTGAGGAGGGCTTCTAAAAACATAAAGTTAAATAGGCGTTAGAAATATTTCAAATGGGAAAAGAAAAAGCACTTAACGGATTGAGAGTTATTAGAAGAAATGTGAGCAGGATCCTACTCAAACATTTAAGTTTTGGCAGGAAAGGGGGCAGAAGCCTTTTGACAGAAGATTTCAAAGTCACTAATAAACTAGCTTAGCCCATATCAAACTACTGTGTCTTGAAAATTAGCATGTTTGTATATATCCACGAGAGTCTTTCTTAGCCCATATTTAAAGACTGCTAACACACAGTAAATGCTTAGAATGGGCATTTGACTACAGAAAGAACACAAAGCAAATGCCCAGGCCTTAGCTGTGGGGTAAAGCAATCCTATATATTGTTAGAAAATCACTTATTCAATATGTGAATAAATACAATTTTAAAAAGCCATTCAGAGATTTTTGTCTTCCAGACACAATTAATAATGGCCTCCAACTTCAAAACAAAAGAAAAACCCCTTTCTCCACCCAATAGCTGTGAGAAAACTCATCTGTTATGTTTACTAGTGCAAAGATAGAATAAAGATAGAATTTGCATGATAGAATCATATCATGCAAAGGTAGAACCCTTCTAACATAGAAGGGTTAGGGCTGGAAAGGACCTTAAGATCATCTAGTCCCAACCCCCCTACCATGGGCAGGGACACCTTACACTAGACCAAGGCTCTGTCCAACCTGGCCTTTAACACTACCGGGGATAGAGCATTTCTTTGGACAACCCATTCCAGTACCTCACCACCCTCACAGTAAAGAATTGCTTCCTTATATCCAGCCTAAACTTCCCTTGTTGAAGTTTAAAGCCATTACCACTTGTTCAATCACTACAGTTCTTGAGGAAGTGTCCCCTTCCGGCATCCTTGTAGACCCCCTTCAGATACTAGAAGCCCCAACTTTCTCAGCCTGTCTTCATACAGGAGGTGCTCCAGACCCCTTACCATCCTCATGGCCTTCCTCTGGAGTTGCTCCAACAGCAACATGACTTTCTTACATTGAGGACACCAGAACTGTACACAATATTCCAAGTGAGGTCTCACGAAGGCAGAGTAGAGGGGCAGGATCACCTCCTTTGACCTGCTGGTCACGCTCCTTTTGATGCAGCCCAGGATATGGTTGGCTTTCTGGGCTTCGAGCGTGCACTGAAGATGGCTGATGTTCATTTTCTCATCAGTCAACATCCCAAAGTCCTTCTCTGCATGGCTGCTCTGAATCTGTTCTCTGCCCAACCTGTAGCTGTGCCTGGGATTGCACCGACCCAGGTGTAGGACCTTGCACTTGGCATGGTTAAACTTCATGATGTTGGCTTTGGCTCACCTATCAAGGTCCCTCTGGATGCTCAGTTTCTGCTAGCAGCTTCCATGTAGGCACCCTCTTCTCAAATCTTGACCATATTTTTGGATTAAGATTGTGCCAACATCCACTTTTGAGTGAATATTTGCTGGGGAATTATGAACTAGCTTATTTTTCAGTTTCTTTTGCAGATTTGCATGCATTTACACAGGACATTTTTTCTTAGTAGCTCTCAGATAGTTGGTCCCTTCCATGCACTCTTACAGATGTATGTGATGATAATTTTAAACTTACTGGGATTTTTCTATGCAGGTAACTTTTTTCCCAGGTTTCTACTTCCTTTGATGTGACATTTATACTGGGGGGGGGGGGGGTTATTTGTTTGTTTTAAGTCAGAAGTCAGGCTCCTTAGAAAGTGACTCTGAGCATCTGGCCTTGGTTTTCTACCATTTTTCTCCTAATCAAATCATCATGTGTATAGACCTGAGTGTATTCTACACAATCAAAAATGTGTTTCATTTTCTGGTGAATCACTGTGGCTGCCAAACAGAACCCCAGTGGCAGTTTGAGGAACAGTGTTTCCTAACAGGAATAAAGAATGTACAGAAATGTCTCCTTAAGGCACCTGCCAGAAACCTACTGATGCATCATGTGTAGAAAACTATTTGGCAACATTCATTTCTTGGGTGGCAAGAAATTTAAAGATATTTGCTTAATTTCTTTGGTCTGTCCATAAAAAATGCTTGTTTTCTTTCCACCATAGCTAGCTAGTGTATGTACTCAGCTAATTCTTTTGGTCATTTTAATGATTCTTGGACAAAGTCTGCTGTTTTATTTTGCCTCTGCTTAAAAACAATGTAATCTTATACAAGACAGGAGTCACGGCTCCTAATAACAATTGGTCTAGTAAATACTTTGCTCAAAGCTTCCTTAGTAACTCAAACACACTCTAACATTTTTAGTTGTCTTTTTTTATCTTCCCCTTTCAGTGAGGTACCCTTAGATAAAATCATTGGATGAACACATTCCAGTTCCTTAATGGATACCTTTCTGATTAATAACTAACAGTGAAGAGAAAAAAAAATGCAACATGCCACAAAATGCTTCTTCAGGTGAGAACTCTCTCTCCTGAACAGGCATGACATTTTAACATAGGTACAGGTTTTGCAGGGGAACATCTCAGCACTCACAGCACTACCTGCCCACCTGGCTGGTTAAAAAATGCTGATAGCAGCTATAAGACTATGATTTTCTACTGCAACTTCCAGATAATAGAAACAGCTAATCTGGGCCAATATCTCCTCTCCCACTTATCCTATCTCAACTCCTTGGCCTTAATGGGACATTAAAAGAGTGACTGAGAGCAGAATGTGTTGATCTGAGTGAAATGTAGGTAGGAATGGCAGCCAAATGATTGTATAACTCATCATCTCAGTTAATATCTCTCTGCAGACAAATTTAGTTTCACACCGAGATAGAATCTGCTTCTTTGGTCCATGGCAGGATATAGCTGAGATGTGTTTCTAAAATGATGTGACACTTTCTGCCATTTAAGGTCACAGAAGACTACAAGGAAAAGCGCTGAGGAAGGTTCAGAGCAGAATTATCCATCAATCTGAATAATAATGGCATCTGCAATTACTCGTGCTGGGACAAAAGTCACAAGAACCATTAATCCTCACGCTTCAGGACATAATTGAGCAACAGCCGGAGTCAGGGATAATTTTCCTCTATGACAGAGCATTGCACAACTTTTTGTATTAGGGGGTTTTATATCTACATTTGAGATGGCTGGCACCAGCTCAGTTGAAGACAGAAGGTCAAATTAGATGGTCCTCTGGTTTGTTCTGTAGCAGTTATTATGTTTGTACACTGATACAATCCCAAGCTGTCTTGGGCTTCGTGTAGGCGTTAATGGCTGCTTCATTCTCTGTTTTCCATCTGCTTTGGATAACCTGGAAATTAATACCAGTTGAGTCTGTGGTTAAATCTTGTACCAACAAGTAGCAAAATGAGGATATGGAAGTGCAAGAGACCATGTACTAAATAAACATCTTCCATCAGCCTGTTTACCTTTCCCAGTACTCACTAATTAGCAAGCATCCTCTATTAGGAAGACCCCTCTGCAAAACAAACAAACAAACAAACAAACACGTTTCAATGGCTCTAGAATCACTTCAGTGCCCACCATAAACTGTTGTATTACTATGCTTAGCTCTCAGGTGAAGTGCTAGCAGGATTTTCATGAACCACAAATGGAAATGGCTGAGATAATTCAGAAATGAATGAGTGAATAACTTATATGGAGGTTCAGTCCTGCACTCTGCTTTTCTCAAAAGAAAATCTTGATGTTGTGATTCTTTAGCTAAATCAGTACACCATGTTGTGTGAGTTAGAAATGCAAAATTGGTGATAGATAAATTGATTAATACTGATAATGCAAGGAAATTGGGGAAAAGGGGAATTGAATCTTCCCCAGGTATTTTCAGTCTTACAAGTGTGCAGTTTTAGGTTTATATTGCCACTTTCATTAGGACAAGTGAGCTACAGCCTGCTCTGAACACTACCAGAGTCGAGATATTTTATAATTCTGTTCCAATGCAGGTTCATGTATTGATTACTTCTTTTAGCTTAAGCCTGACTTCTCTGTCCAGTCTGGGCAGGAGCTAGCAGACTGACCCATTGCCCAGTGTAAGCACAAAAAACCTGAAATTAAGTCATAGAAAAGTTCTGTAATCATCTGGTACAATGGATGCCCTAGACAATCTTCTCATTTGAAGCGGAGAGTTTTAGTATCTACAGTTGTTTAATCAAGTATTGCTTGTCTTTCATTCTGATTCTTAAGGGCAAAATTCAATTCTGAGTAGATGTTAGAATTTTTTAACAATAAAAATACCACTGAAACTAGTTATTCTTTATATGGAATTTTTACACAGGATAATTTAGTTGTTATTTCTGAAGAGATGAATTTTAATCTCTAGAAAATGGCTATGGGTTTGTAGAATGTATATCGTGTTATCATATTAACAGATGTGAAATAAATCTTATACTACAGAAAGTTATTCACTGAGAAGTTTCTGAGTAACTTCAAGAAATCTTCCTGTGACAGAAGACCAGGACAGACTGAAGCAACATAAATTTAAAGACGTTTATGAAGATTTTGTACCTAATTATTCCTTTTTAGTGGTTACAGCAAACAGAAATAGCAGAAAAGAAATTCAAGGAAATTGCAAATAACATAGATGGGTCAGACATATATCAATAGTCAATTGCTGGATGAAAAAGCATTGAGAATTTAATTTTAGTAAACTTTAAAGTATCATATAGAGGACATGTAGTATGGATTATAAAATTATTTATGCTGTAAATTAAGATTTCCAAGCAGATAATCTGCAGACAAAGATTAACTAAACATAATAATGTTTAAATGAAAATGTCCTCCCCATTTCTTTCTGGATATCAGATATAGAGAAAAAGAAAGTTAAGAGGAAGAAAACTCAATAGTAAATTTTCTTCTTTTTTACTCCCACTCTCTCTTTTTTTGACCATTGTGGGCATTCATGTCATCTGTTCTACATTAGATACACACCTCTTAATACATTCTCTATCCAGTTCTTGTGAAAGAACAAGGGAGACCGAAAAGAATTAAGAAACTGAAAAAGGCACTGGGAGAGTCATTAAGTGAAATGTGGACACATCATAAATCAGGAATTATGAGAGGTTTTGGAACTGTGGATGAACAAGCTTAGTACAAGGAAGATACATTCTGACTGAAGTCTTGCTATTTAATATTTGCACTATCTTCTGCAACAATTAGAATATGAAAAGAAAATAAAGTTAGGCTTTTACCCCATTGATTTATTTTAGTTTTGCTTATAATTTGTCATTTACATATGTTGATTTTGCAGCACCATCCATGCTGCATAAGCCTCCAAACTTCCCATGGTTCTTGATTTGCTCCAAGAACATTTTATTGTCTCCATCTAATTTCTAATTATAAGGTTAAGAGGCATCTCCTTAAAATGACTTCCGATGAATAGCTAACTGCATTAAGTGATACAATCTGTTTTTATTTAATTTACCTATCACAGACTTACATGCGTGTTGAAAGGAGGCTTAAGCAGCTTGTATACAAAAAGCCAAGGGCTTTCAAGAAGGGAGATTAAAAAAATTGTACTGATACAGGCTTTTTAGAAAACTTCAAAGAAAAGAATTTCCTGAAATATTTTGAGACCCACATCAGACAGAGCTATACTAATGCTGGAGCACCAGCTTTTCAGACTGACCAAGGCCAGCTTGATACATCCATACATATTAACTTCAGCCGTTTGCATCACATTAGTTATTCTAGTTGGGACACTTCATAACTAAATCAAATAAGCACACACCTTCATCATATCAGATATACGTTATACTTGCAAGTAGCTATTGTGGTTTAACAAACAAAATGAAAAAAAATAACTAGGAGTAACAGAAAATAAATTATTGTTTAGGATTTCTTATTCAGTTCTAATTATTTCAACATTATCACTTCCATTGGGTAAGCAGTTAAAAATATCCCATTTTTACTGAAAATATAGCTTTTTTTAGCCCAGCACTGACATGGGAGTCTTGAAAATACTATGAAGCAGCAGCCTTGTAGATATAGGGGTGTCATCCTTTTTCTTCTTCCTTTTGGCCTTGATTAGTAACATGCTCCCCATGAGGCTGGCTCTTACCTTAACCTGTACTGAGGGTCAGCTTTGTAATTCTTCCAGTTTTAGACTGTAACTCTTGAATATGGTGACCCATGTTAATCAAACTCACTGGAAAGATCATCTGGCTTTAGCACCTGCAAATTTTTCCTTCAGAAGGTGGGATTAGTGCTGCACTATGGCCAGAAAACTGTCTTGAAGGAATTTATCAAAGAAATTTAAAATATTTATTCCAATGTACCCACAGTTGTACACATCTACCTTCCTCCTTTTCCTAGGTCAATCCTTTTACCTTACATCTCCCTGCTCTATCTTTTGGCTTCTCCTTAGCCCTATGACCTGTATCCCACATATCAGAGAAGGCATTTCATGCTAAAATCAGACAGCTCTCCTCTCTTGTGCCTTCAGGTCTACTTGGACAGATTTGAGTAAACCACTGATGACTGGGAGGTAGGGTACAAACCACATGAGATGGTATTCTGCTGCTGCTGCATATGAAACCCTTCTTGAATCAATCCTGATGATAAAAAAAAAATACCAAACCAGACAAAAATGTCATACAAACATATGGAGCACATAATATTACTAACTTAGAGCAGATTCAAAACTAACTCTGATACACATAAACAAGATGCCTTTTGGAACATGGTAAGTAAATAGAAACCCACTATATGGAAATTATTTATCCATGTGACACTGAACAATAGCCTTTCTTGGCATGGCTAATAGATGCAAGGTTTATGTTAAGCTTCATTCAGATTAGAGAATATCAATCAACAAAAAAAATGTAGAGTCTTCACAACAGAGATGATTTGGCTGCCTGTTGTCAGGAAGTCAGCGATGTGCTTCAGATTTATGTTTGTCCTTGACTGAACTAACACATGTAAACCACACTAAGAAAACAACCAAAATTTTATTAATTCTGACTTTAGCTGTATGTGCTTCTTTACAAAAAATATATAGTGCAAGTCTGGAAAAGATACGTAAAGACAGTCTAATGAACTCTAGTCGCTATTTCATAGCTGCTGTATCTCTTTGGTCATATCCATGCTAAGCATTTTCCTTAACTGCTTCTACAGATGCCATGCTGGTAGCCACAGTGGAGACACTGGTATATAGAAGGCAACTGAACTTTCATCATCTCTTCATCTCATGCTACTCTGAACAAGACTGGATGACATGGGGGGAAGGACGGACAACAATCACTGTTTTCATGTCTTTGCGAGTATCTCCACCATTGCTTCTTCAGGGAGTGTTGTATTTTTAAATTATATAGAGAACTAAAAGCAGGCAAGGACACTTAGGTATAAGGCCCTATGATTTGCTCGTCCTCTCAGCTGTCTGTACATAAACCACTCCTGAACTGGAAGATATACATACTCATTTCTGTGGCACTGTTACCATGAGCCATCCTGCAGGCAGGCAGTACACAGCTCTGAGGCTGGAGCTTATGTGTGTAACCCCATATTTCCAGACTTTGTAAAAATTTTAGCATACAAATCTAAATTCTGTGGAATAGTATCCTGCTTTGGTCTTAATCTTAACCCTGTATTTGTTTAAAGAAACTGACACCTGGACTCATATCTTAATTTTTCTTCAAGACTCATTTCTAATCTTTGCAAAAGGTCAAAAATATCTCAGGATTTTGATGGACGTAAGTAGTTATGTCCATTTATTTCTTGGCCTCAGCTCTTAGGAATAGCATGTAATGTAAGGAGGATGAAAACTGGGGACACATTGATTCTGAGTTGTGGGAGAAGAAAAAAAAATCAAAACTGTACTCTCTTTTACAACCAACTGGCATAAATTTCACAGTTTCCAAAACTAATATAAGTTACTGATGCATAAACATATTGAGAATAGTCGGTGCTCTGTTTATTTCTGGTGGAATGATGAAAACCATTGAGTCAAGTCCAAGTATCAATCTTAGCCACATTGTGGTGAAATAATTGCAGCTTAGTTGATCCAACTCAATCCATCAGTCACGTGTACTGTCCTGGTAATTAAGTATTTAACAACCTTTGTTCTTCTGCCACAAAAGGCTGTGGCAAAGCAAAATTTGAATCAGGCTGCCTTGAAACAGAATAGAAAACACTTTTTGTGATTATTTGTGAAAATTAATTCCTTATTTTTGCAAAACTCAGGGAAGCAATTATGCATACCTGTACCACTGCCAAAAATGCAGCACTTAATTTTCTTTTGTTCAGTGACTCTTTTTTCTATGTAGTCATTTATAAATGAGAATAACTGCATAACAACTCTTTGTATCTGTTGTGTCAATGATTTTAAAAATTATTTAAAAAAAGTATAGTCTATGTTGGCAAGATGATTTCTGTGACAAGGTATCTATTAGACAGCAATATGGCCTACTCAGAGAAGTGATAGAAACCCCAACATTTAAGACTGTTAAACTAAAGTGAATATATAGCCAAAAATATTTGAATGAGAGCAATCCTTCCTTCTATGTATATAGGCTAGAAGACAGAGAATTTTTTTTTTCTCCAATGATTTTATTTTAAGGAAATATTTCATAAACTTTATTTGAAAATATTCTTATTGAAAAGAAGTATTTTAATCTCTGCAGGGAAAAAACAAAACAAAAAATACCAAAAAACCCACTTGTTTGCTACCTTTGTTACTTATTTTCAGGATTATGCTAATTAAACAGATTTGTCAAATCCATTGATTCTATAGGTTTTTCTCTGGACAGCGATAAGAAAACACACTTTAGTAGTGAGATCCAATTTTTCTCCTTTGTTTTGAGTCAGTCTGTGCTAATGAACATTGGTGAGCCTCCTTGTGTTGAAAATACAATCATAGAATAGTTAAGGTTGGAAAGAACCTTAAGATCACCTAGTTCCAACCCCCCTGCCATGGGCAGGGACACCACACGCTATATAAATACCTTAAAGAGAGTATGCTGTTCCATCAGTGTAGAGGAATTTTGTGTCAGAAACAAATTCACTGGTGCTCTAGATATTTACCAATGATTGACTAACCTAATATTCAGAAAGAACCTACAGTAATGTAAACCTCCTGCAAAATCCATGAGATAAATGAAGGTAAGCATCCCAAGTACTTACTCAGCATGTTTCTTTTTTAGCAAAGGGTGGGTAGACAGAACCTTCAACTCTGATTTTCAAATTCAATGAAATACACATTTATCTCCATTTCGATTTCATGCAAGAGGAGTTAATCTCTTCATTCCTTTCTCTTGGACCACTGCCAGGGTTTGTTTCCTGGGTTGCTGAATTATAATGTTCTTTTTGTCTAAAAGCAAAACCAAGAGCAATAGTTCTAATATAACGATGCTCTATTCTGTGGGAAAGAAATATGGAAAACATATTTAATTAGGATATTTCTAACTTGCTGTGTCTAATATAGTACTTGTAGCAATATGGCACAATGTTACTTCTCAGTTGCTGTCTCTATAAAACTGTAAATAAAAATTATAAAGTTTTTCTACTGCACCACATCATCATAATCTATATATTTATTTATATTAATGGATATGCACATGTACTTATGTATTCCCACACTTTCAGCAGTTGAGCAGTATGCTATCAACTAACTGCTCATTTGGGGAAGTTGAATTTATGATACTTTCCACACACCTAATTTTCAGAAATACTGAGTGTCCAGTGTTTGAGGCTGTAAAGCAATGTAAGAAATTCAACACTTAGAATTGCCAGTCACCTCTACAGATCTTAGTCATACATTACCAAAAGAAAGGCTTTTTTGTTGGTTTGTTTTTTGTGGGTTATTTTTTTTCCCAACTGAGTGCAAATAAATTGTGTCAGCTGTAAAAACGCACTCTAGACTGATTCCAGGAGGAATGGACACATTCATTTATGTTTTGAAAACATAAGAATGTGAAAACCAATAAGTACAAGAGATTTATTGCAAAAGACTGACATTTAGAAAATTATTGGAGTGTCTCTTACATAGTTAGGGAATTAGTGTTTTTGGAGGGCTAGGCCTTTTTTTCAGAATGAGCAAATGTAGAAAGTAAAACACTGACACACTGATTCACATATCCTGTTGTACAGCTATCGTTCTTTTTTCCAGATATATTTTCTTGCTGGAGGAATATAGATCTGGGTTTAAGCTGGCACTCACACATCACACAAACAACAGTTTCACACTAACTCTCCTATCTTTGAAATAGGACTTTAAATTGATCTTAACCTATTGTGGCTCCTTTGCCACAAGAAGTAATTTGGTAAATTTGTGAGGAAGACACAAGACATAGCTTTCCAGGATTTAAGTATGAATCCAGAGTTCAAGCCCATCTCTTGTGTTTGTCTCTCCTCATCACACTAGATTCATTCAGATCCATATATTTATGAGGACACTCAGGATTTGGTGAGGTTTTGCTTTATAGCTTTTTTCTCTTTCTGGGAGAACTTAATCCCTTCCCTGGTTTTGGTTCGTTAAAATATACCATATTTTATAAAAAACTTGGAACCAAATCCTATCAACATTTCACATTCTGTTAATTTTTCTCTGTATGTGGTTCACAGCAGACCTGGAGTTTCCTATACCTTAATTCTACATGCATGCTCAATAATCAGCCAGCTCTGGGAAGAGCTACACAAGTGATGTTAGATGACAAAGTCTTAACAGCCGATTTAAAACAGCCAGTTGGTGGTAGCCAAAAAACCCACTAGGTTCCCTTTAAGAAGTTGCTTGCTGTTTTCTGATGCTCCTCCTGAGCTGGTAGCATGCTGAGATCCAGCAATGGAGGTCCTCAGAGGTGTGAGAGCTGTTGGTGCCAGCTTCTCCACACAACCTATGTGCCACTACACTGCCTCTGCTGATTCTTGCAGAATATTCACTGATGATAAAGAAATCACAATGTGGCCTGGTTTGGTCTAAGTGGAGCAACAGTAAGTGGAGGAGGGGCTTGACAGTGAGGTTGGTTTCTTATCTACCTATGAGTATCTTTACACCTACAGAAAGCATGTTCAGTCCCTGCCTGTACCTGCTCACATGTGGTTCCCATCTCCACAGAAAACTAGCCTTGAAAACAGCAGGAGAGATCAGGCCAAGGGAGTGGGTGACTGGATAAAAACCAACGATAGGCAGCAGGGTCATGATTTGGCCTGGTTTTGTTTCAGTTGTTCAGTTTTTGCCAAGCAGGTGAGCTCCCCCACAATTTCAGACCCCCACAGTCTTTCTGGCATTGAGGGGTTGATCTCAGACTGAGTCATACCATTTGTGTTCTGTCCTGGGGTTTAGCCCAAGTATTGCATAGGTACAGAGCTGGCCAAATAGCATAAAAACAAATAATTAAAAGCTTGTTGCACCTACTTTGATGCTTCTGAGACCTTGAAAAACAGAAAGAAAAAATACCCATGTTTTGTTCTCCTTATATTGTATGCGTACCCTGGCAATAACTCTAGTACTGTGACTACTTTGATGGCTAAATGGGGTATTACAACAGCTGCAAGGTAGCCTTAAAAATCTCTAGATTACTGTGTATTGTGGTAAGCATGGAAGAGTTGACAGCCTCTGCAGGAACACACTGTACTGGGGCAAGGGATCCAGCATGCAGAGAGGAAAGTATACAAACGTGCTTATTCCTGCACTTAATTTGTATATAAATCTTTTCAGGACTATCATAGGCTTTCTGCTTCAAATTTAATTTATGATCTACACATCATTACTCACATATTAGTGAGTTGCAACTACAGACAGAATTTCTTCAAACAGCAATACAAGTACTTTCAGGTCGCTTCCTCTAAACTTTGCATCTAAAGCCTCTGCAGTTGCATGTGAACTAAATTAGAAGGCCAATCTTTATTTCTATTGCTTTCCTGTCTGGCCACAGAATTCTTACATTCCTCTCTTCAGTATAATATAGTGTAACCTGAGGGTCGTTTTGGTGCTGTTCTTGCCACACATTTGCTAGTAATATTTTTACAGTGTGTCCCCAAATTCTGGTTCTCTACTCTGCAATGAAGCTTGTTTCCTTCAAGCATTTGCAGGTACTGTTGCCCAAAGAGATAGTCTGTTCTAGTGATACCAGTACTTTAAGGACAAGAAGGGTGAAATTGCTCATGCATCTATTAACAAAGCATCTCCAGAATGCTCCAACAGCACCTATAACAATTCTTAGGTCCAAAAAGCTAGGGGGAAGAAAAATCTGGAAATAAAAATATTCTTACAGTACTCTAAAAAAATGTGCTAACCCAAGCACCCAATACTTCATAGTCACAAAGAGAAGAAAATCCAAATTAGTGCTATGTGGGGCTTTAACACTACCAATTTAAAAAATCTAAAGGCAATTTTGAACAATATAATTTTATAGAAGTAATTTTAAGCAGACAAGTATCAACAATAATTTGGAGAAAAATATGAAAAATAATTGGGAGAAAAAATATGAACAATAATTGGGAATTGCTTCAGAATATTTAAGTTTTAGTTGATAAGATGCAGTCCCTTAATCCTAAAGGAAGGCCACACAGAAAACCAGACTTTATGAGAGTGAAATATTAAAGCAGCCATTTAAGATATATCTAACTATTGGAAAATGAGGAAAATGGGCAGAAATTAATGTAAACTAGAAATGAAGACAAAACTTATTTTAGGAAACTAAAGTCTGTAATGAAAAGTAGAATTGTTGCAGTAGCAGTCATTTTCTAAGCATTTCTACTTGTCAGTGATAGAACTGTAGTATGAAAAAGAGAACTGTTCAGGAAATATGCTATCAGATAAAGCCTGAGTAGAACATTAAAATGAGAATTCCAACATTTTCCACATTTTGTACATAAGGGAAATATTCTATTCATACTTTGCCTGTATCATAGAAAAAACCCAGAAAAACATCATTATATGATTTTGAGAGGCTATCTAGTCCATTTTCTGACCCCCAAAATACCTTCAACTTTCATGACAGCTGTTTCTCTAATGTGTTTTTACAGACTTCCAGCACTGGAAACAGCAGGTTTTTGGCAATCTGACCTAGTGTTCTACTATTCTTACCCATGTAAGTTTGTTTCCCATCTAACCTTTCCCAATATCTTTTATTTCTTGCTCCAGATTAAGCCCACTGTTTATTGTTCAATCCACCGTGGTTACTAAGAACAAATTATTCCTTTCATCCTCTCAAAACTCTGACGCATTTGACCACTTTTATTACGCCAACCTCAGTATCCTTTCTGTTAGTTGAGACAAATACAATTATATAATTTTCTCATCGTAGGTCATGTTTTTCTAGACCTATGATAATTTTCGTCACTCATGTTTGGATTACCTCCAATGTTTTCACATTTTTCTTGAAATGCACTTCTCAAAATTCCAGCTGAGGCTTCAGCAGTGTTAACCAGACCAGAAGGATTATTTCATATGTCTTTTCTTGTTTATACATCCCTCTGTGATGTCAGCCTTTCCGAAACACCAGAACAATTCTGACTTGTGTTCAATTTATGATTCACTCAAGCCTAGAAATGAGCTTCTAAAAAAGCGGCTGCCATCATGGGGTTTTAGTTTTGGTTTGGTTTGGGTTTCCCCCCATCCTGTATCTGTGTGGCTGACTTTTTGTTATACTTCTTGCTACTGAATTTCATGCAGTCTTTCACCCAGATCATTTTTGATTTCTCTTCTAGCTTCCAATCAACTATAAATTTAATAAGCATGTTGTTCCTTTCTGAAGGTCAGTTAGTCATGAAAATACTGAGCACATCTAGATCTAGGACAACACATGACTGGATATGGCCTGTCACTGACTGCTGACCACTGCTAACAATTGTGTGGAACTGCTACCCATCTGATTTTGCGTGCAGTTTATAGTCAACACATGATTTCTTTAAGATCTTCATAAGATGGTAAAAACTTCATTAAAAAGAAGATTTACAACATCTTCAGTGTATTTTCTGCACTCTTACTGTGTTAGAGAAAGAAATTAGGCCTGATTTGTTCCTGGCAAATGCCTATTAGCTCTTAGTCTGATGAAATAGTTTCCACTTTGACAGAAGATACTAAACAAAAACTACTAAAACTTGACATTTCAACCAGTGAATAAAGGTTAACTTGCATCCAAGATTTTAAAAAGAGCTGGTTGAGTGTCTGTTTAAATTGCAAATATTGTTTTCCAGTAAGTTTGGAAAAAGTAAGGAAGTTCCAATATAACAGAAAAATTCTAATGTTGTGCCAATATTCATAAAAGGTAAATAGGATGAACCAGTTATAATCCTGGTCTTCCCAAACATTACTACAGCTATCTAAACTACTGATGAAGGAGTTAATTAATAAAGATTAAGAGAAGGTGAGATAATCAAAGTCCGTTAAGATGGCCCTTATTGGAAACTGTATTTTCACAAAGGACCTTTTATTTTAACCATTGTTATCTTTTGATTGATAAAAAATAGTTCATACAGTACTGACAACTTTTGTAAGATGTTTGACACGATAATGGGTTGCTCTGTATTAAAAAAAAAATTAGTAAAGAAAGAACCAGTCCAAAACAAATACCACCAAAAAGAAAACAAGGAAACCATAATAGAAAACTAGTTAATTTAGCAGTAACTGAAATGTAATTTTCACAGGAAGTCATCTATGAGTGGGTAAGTTTCTGGGGATGTCCAAAGAGGATGATCTGGCACTAGAGCATTTTCCATTTGTATTGCTTTTCTGGGAAAGCATGCGAAGTAATTTCTGACAATTTTTTAATTGACAAAATTATAATGGGAATACTGATAAGAAAGAACGAATTTCCTATAAACTGGATATCAAGAAACCATAGAAATCTTCAAAGATACCCCATATAAAATTATGTATATAAGAGTGAAAAAGATATCTCAGAATTATATGAATATGCCAAATGTCTCATAAACCCCTGACTTTAATCAGGTGCAAACCATGGTAGCGAACAGATCATATTGCAAGACTATGAGGAAAGAATGGTGTGCTCTATAGCTGCATGAATAAGAATATATTGAGCTGAAATGGAGTTTATTTTTTCTCAAGGAATTTCTGTATTTGGCACAGTTCTAAAAATAATGTGCCTGATTCTGATCATTACAAGGTTGGTTAAAGCATGGAGAAACATGCCCTGTTCTTAAAGTCTCCTTCTGTAATTTATTTTCATAAGAAGATAGCTAAGAAGTTACTTGACTGGAGCAAAATGTGTAAAGAAACCCACACTTGCATACAGTTGTGATTTTAAGATTATTATTACTCTTTGAACAGTTTTGTTATGTTTCAGTGGTTGCAAATTGCAGAAGGAAAAATAAAAATGTCTAACTATGTAAAATGTAAAAATGTAAATTATGGTTTTGCATACCAGGGGGCAGTGAGGCAAACTCCATATATTTACAAAACTGGAAGTGAGGAAAATTGAAAACTTTACATTTATATTCCTTAAACTTTCATATTTTCTTGCATAGCGTGTAATGAGAAATGCCTGAGTTTTAACCTCTGTAAAATGGAAATAACCACCTCCACCATCTTTTCTCCATATTGCCCCCCTTTTTCTCTTTGAGTTCTGCTACAGATTCTTTCTTATTCTCTGATATCATCTTTTACTTTTCACATAAATTAATTAACCCAGATTTCTTGGTTTGTTTCTACAGTTTCTCAGATATGCCTGTAGAGAAGGGAAGAAGCTGGCCAAAGCACAAGCTCATTGAGTCTGTAATTTGTACGTGACTAACACATGTCTTGCAAAATCTCACACAGGGTGAGAAATCAATCTGAAGTGGATTTTTGAGGCCCCTTAGAAATGAACTCCATAACTGTGAAAAAAATAACTACAGGATGAGTAGTTATGGTATTTGTGCTCAACCTGTTAGCTCTTCCAGACAAGAATGAACAATAACACCATCTCTGATTAAACCACAGATAGTGCAGTCCATTTGTTTAAATACACCACAAGTCATGTAGAGAAGTGTATTCTTTGGAAACAAAAACAAGCTTGCAGCTTTTTCTAACCTTTTGCAGACATAAACATTAGTCACTTTTTATTATTTTTTATTATTTTCCTGTCCTAATTATATGTGTACAGAACATTTTCATTTGTAGGAAGAGCTCAACTCTTAGAGAGAGTTTTTTTTTAAGCTTCCAATATTGAAGCAAAACCACACTGATATACTCTTCAATGCTCTATTTATGAGAGGCATAATTTTATGAACACCTACAACTTGCATGGGATTTTTGTCTTTTTCTTTTTCCTTTATATAACTAAGAAGTATATTTTTACAGTTTTAATCTCATCAGTTTTCTTATAAGATATGATACACCCAAAAGGTATTTCCCTTTTTTCAGAGAGCTTTAAAATCTACAGAAGAAAAACACTAGTTCCTAGAACTCCCAAATGCAGCTCAATAGGCTATAGCTCTGGGAACAGGAGATACCATTGACTGATTAATCCAAAAGGCCAGTGATGCATTTGCACAGCAAAGAGAATACATTTCTGTGAATCATGAAAGAGGTATTAGGTTTTGTATTCAAAAACAGCTGCAAAGGAGATGAAAGGAAAATGCAGGGTTGGACTGACTGACAAGATGACAGTATTTCCTACGCTGCTTGAATAGCATCCCATGTAATGTTCATCCCGGGAGATGCCTTTAGTAATGCTCTCAGTAATACGTTCATAGTAGAGATTACAACGTACCTTAAATGAAGCGAAACCTGCTAAGGCTATTACTTTAGGGTGTTTATTTTTAAGAGTTGATAATCAATTTAAAAACCAAAAATCTATCAACACAGAAGCCCTAGAACAGACAAGAAGATTTGATGGGAAGTCTCTTTTAGCTCTCCAGGAGCTAAAATTCACCACTAAGCAGTAGAAAATGTTAAAAAATCTGATGGCCTAGGATTTGGTACATCTGAGCTGTTCCTAATATTTTGAATGAAAAAGAATAAAAGGGAATGAACATGCACACAGATCATTTAAATGTATTTTTACATTCTGGTATGCCATGTTTGGTTATTCCCAAAAGATGTGAAGTCGCATATTTTTGCTGTTTGGTAAAATAATGCATCTTTAAAACATTCCTGTCCTAGGAGATAGGATATACCCTGTACTAGATTAAAAGAAGATTTGAATTTATGGTGTTTACTTCATTTACATGGCACTCCAGTTTGTTTTTTCTACTTTAGATTGCACACTGTTATTGATTTCCCTCTTCTCTCCCCTTACCCCCCCTCCCCTCGCTTCTCCTCTCGTCACCTCGCCTCGCCTTCTCCATTTCTGTTTCTATAGAAGCGTATCTCTACTATCTTCTCAAAACAATAAAATAAGACAAAGGTTTGCCTTATGAGGAATGAAAGCATTTGCCTTTAGCTGTATGTCACCCTTTTTATTTCTGAAAGATTTTTTGTAAAGCAGAACAATGAACACATTTTATAAAAAAATCCTTTCACACCTACCCAGAGCCGTAGACAGCTAGAAAAAGCATGGTATTGTAAAGTGCATTCCTGGAAACTGCTGGGCCCCTAATCCCACCATTTAAAAGTACCATACTGCAAGGCTGAAAGACTTGAACTAGGCAGTTTAAAGTTGCAAGCTTTTAAAACACTACAAACTAAAGCCCAAAATCTGAAGAGAAAAATAGTCATCCAACCCTACCTCTTCTGTTTACACCCTTCCTCAGGTTCACCTGTGGCTCTTATCCACTCCAATCTCCACGTCTGTTAAAAAGTTTTTCTGCAAATGTCTATACTGAATGATTTTCAACTGTAACAATACACTGAAAGGTATTTCTGATTTGAGCTAACCTTACACATGTACATTTTCTGGAATGATTTTATATATTAGCTATCAAAATGTTTCTGTAAAACTTTTAATTTTTGTTTTCCAGATGTCTTTTTTATACAAGACAGATTTTAATTTTTACAAATAATTAAACTTTTCAATATTTTCTCTACTCAAAACCACAAAAGGTTAGAACTACTGGATCAAATTTAGTTCGCAATTAAAAAATTATTCTTTAGTCAAATTAAAATGGGATGGGAAAGGCAGGGTCAGTACCAAAAGCTAAAGAGGAGATAGAGAGGAAGGGAGGCTGCCAGTTTGAGATCATTCCACATTATTTTCCTTCCCTTGCATTTGAGTACTTTGAAATTTTCTTTGGGAAAGAAGTGCTGAAATGCCATGACCAAAACTGAAACTGTGGTATTTTTGGACTGTGTGGAAACAGGAAGGATTAATAACCTTACAAAACAGCCCTTTTTCCTTGAATTTTCCAGCTTAATTTTGTAGTTCCAATCATTATATTCTTTTCAGTTTGAGGATATACAAGACTATTGAAAGACGATTTCATATCATGAGCTAAAGCAATGTAGCTTTGCATAAGAACAGTGCAAAAGCAGATGTTCTTACATGCTAGGGAGACGTGGCTGTCATATAGCAAAGCTCTGAGAGGTTGCCTCCCAGCACTAATTTGAGAGCAGATGCCTACAGGAAAATATTCAGGGCTGCAAGGGGTGACTGAGTTTCACAGGGTCCTTCATGAACTACCACAAGATGAACTCTGCAGAAATTTTGCATCCTCAAGATTGGAGAGGATTGATACATCTTTCTCTGAAACAATACTTATTTGACCTAGTTGCTTGTATGCCTGCACCATGCAACAGTCAGCTGTTGGAAGCCATTAAGAACTGTGTGAAAAAGAATGAATTTCAAAGAAACACACATAAAAGCTTTCCTGAGCACTACTGCTTCTAAGATATGTTGAAATCCACAGCTAAGGTTCTAGTTTTTATACACTCCTTTCACTCCTCTGGTCTCAATTTCTTGATTAACTTTGTCCTTAGAGCACTAGAGGGAATAACTGAGTCATTTTGCCCAGAACTTTTCTGGTTTGAGTCAACCTGGCTTGATATTTTTGACACATCTCAATGAACAGAGATTTGAAGATTCTCCTTTTTTCCTGTACACACACAACTTTTGTGCAACATGTGTATTAAAAAGCTGAAAACAGTGAGGGCCCATTCTCTGGGCCTGAGACAAAGTAGGTTAGACTATCTGGTCGTACAGCTCTTTGTTTACCACGCCCAGTGCATGGATCATAGTCTGGGAAACACTGAATTAGCCAATGGTTACAAAGGGCTCTGAAGAGGTAATTACTATGTCAGTGCAAAGTATTATTATTATTTTGCTAGCTAGCAAAACCCAAAAGGTAATGATAGGATACACAATACATCATACTATACCAGAAGACATACTTGGTTTTGGTTACAGTTTTGTGGACTCAGAAATGGAGGGGATCCATATCTTTCACTGCTCATAAGATGAGAACAGCAGAAAGAGGGTTCAGATGTAATACACAACTGGGAAAGGAAAACATGAAAATGTCAGAGGAAAGAACACTTATGAGCTGTACCTGGCCAAGTTTTGGATCTTACTAACTCTGTTTTATCCTCTAACAATACAAGACCTGGGATATCCCACACTTGTTCACATGCAGAAGCACTTGTAGAAGAAAGCCATTCCTGGAGAAACACAGAATCTTTGTCTCCACACATGGCTGCTCCTCACCCTGGAGACAGTGACCTTCATACCAGCATACCGTATTCTGGGCTGCATCAAAAGAAGCATGACCAGCAGGTCCAAGCAGGTGATCCTGCCCCTCTACTCTGCTCTTGTGAGACCTCACTTGGAGTAATGTGTGCAGTTCTGGTGTCCTCAACATAAAAAGGTCATGGAGCTGTTGGAACAAGTCCAGAGGAGGGCCATGAGAATGGTCAGGGGACTGGAGCACCTCCCATATGAAGACAGGCTGAGAAAGCTGGGGCTGCTCAGGCTGGAGAAGAGAAGGCTGCGTGGAGACCTCATAGCAGCTTTCCAGTATCTGAAGGGGGCTTACAGGGATGCTGGGGAGGGACTATTCATTAGGGACTGCAGTGGCAGGACAATGGGTAATGGGTTAAAACTTAAACAGGGAAGGGTTAGATTGGATATAAGGAAGAAATTCTTTACTGTGAGGGTGGTGAGGTACTGGAACGGGTTGCCCAGGGAGGTTGTGAATGCTCCATCCCTGGCAGTGTTCAAGGCCAGGTTGGATGAAGCCTTGGGTGATATGGTTTAGTGTGAGGTGTCCCTGCCCATGGCAGGGGGGTTGGAACTAGATGATCTTGAGGTCCTTTCCAACCCTAACTATTCTATGATTCTATGATTCTATATTCTGATGAAGACTTTTTTGCCAATTAAATTAGTAACTTCTGAATTTCATATCTCAAACACCCCTGAACTATGCAAAACATGAATGGTCTACAATCCTCACTTTACAGAAAAGGAATTCCACCACAGAAATAAAATGCAGATTTTCAAACTGAATTAGGCATCTCATTCTTTGTGGGATTCCAGTGGGTGTCAGGTGCCTACATATCTCTAAAACTTGAGTGATGGGCTGCAAATCACACAGAAAGTAATGAAACTCATTGGAATAGTTTCCAGCTTTCTAAAATCCAGATGAAAAACAATCTAAGCAGTGTGATATGTTCACTGTTCCCAACTCCTGATCTTTTAAATTAGTATTAGTGAGCTTTGATCTGCAAGCAGTAAGGCCAAGGAACTTAATGGTTTTGAAGGTTGACAGCAACCTTCAACATTTTACTGCAATCACAGAACTGCATGCACCAATGTTATAAAGAACACATAAAAAAAAGGCATGACTTGTGATGAAATTGTTAGTGTTGGCTTTGTAATGGGTATACAGGGCAATATCAGAAACACCCATCAAATGTTATTTGCATACTGCACCTCTCCCTTAAGCACCAACATCTAATAACATATTGCAAGACAGCAAGTCAGCATATGGATGTCTGATAATCAGTTATTTTGTGGGCTGTGAATGGCCTCACTGAAAGTGGGTCCAATCACATGCAAGCAATACTAATCCTTGCAAATACAGTCAGAATCTATTTGCAGATAAGCACAGGAGCAGTCAGTACCAGTTCAGGTTTTTATGGTTATTTAAATACCCAACAAAGAATCTGTAATCCCAGTCCTGCAAGTACCCTCACATGAATGGAACTCAGTAATAATACCTCATTCTTAAACGATAATTTCAGCAGTGCATCCTGAGTGGCCTTACAAAGGGAGACACATATCTTCACCTTTTTAACAAGCTGGAGAGCCATGAAGGAGTGGAATTGTGGCTTTTGCCTTCAAATCTATCAAAAAGCCCTCTGTACTGTAATCATTTAATTCTGTACATCATATAAACTCATTTATGTCACCAGGATTTGCTTTTCAATCAGCAGCTATGAATGTATTTTACTTTTTTTTTTCAAAATATGTTTGTGTAAAATCCCAACATTCACAAATTCAGAGACACTTAAAGTGGAGAGGTCTGAGTTATGCCTTCTTTTGCTCTTAGACCCTCTTTCTTCCCATTTTGAATAAGCTCATACACAAGGAGTCACAAGCACTTGTTTAGGGTGTTTCACACTTTAAGTCAGTGTATAAATGAGGAATATTTTTTCTTATAACTCTGTTTACAACAGCCTTCAAGCATTTCCAAAATGACCCAGAAAGTTGCGGGTGCAAGATCTACTGGAATTTGGAAGCTGTGCTCATTAATGCTTTTCTTCCATTTCTGTGTAAAAAAGCCACCTACAACTCAGAACAAGGTAGAAGAGCCTGAATAATTTATTGGAGTTATATTGTTTTGGGTGAGTAGAGTAGATATGGCTTGTTTTGTCAAAGAGTTATTAAACAGTGATTTCAGAAAACCACATTTCCCTCCCTCACCCCACCTCAATGATATTAGGACTTCTTCCAGTTGTCATTGTCATGTCTGAATGCTCAGACTGACTAAAAACATCCATTTAATCTTGGCTGTGGCTTTCAAATGGGAGCTCAGACTCCAGGGAAAATCTAAGCTCTTATTAAAGATTACACTGTAATCTTTTCTAGGACTTGGAAGCATTAGCTCTGACCCATTTCCCATGTAACTGTGATGAAAATTCAGCTTTGTCTCACACTTGTACAGTACCATCTAGTCATCCCACGTCTCTCCTCTGCCAAGCACTGCAGACACAATTTTTTGGTGATGGGCATTCTTCCACATCTGGCTGTACCTGTAATAGGTATATCCCACTCACAGCTGTCAGTTCATTCCACTTGCCCCACTTCTCCTCCAGCCCTTCCCACAGCACATACCCCCAGCTGGAGACTGCTACTACATCTAACATATTCACTTTAGCTGTTTCAAAAAGGAGTGACCTTTTAAAGCAAAATGAACAATTCTAGTACAAGGGATTCACATAGCTGTTCCTTGCTGGTCCCTGACTGAAACGAGGCATCGGGCATTTACAGTCATGCTGTCAGCACAGCTGTGGAGTAATGGCTTGGAGGCAGCAATGCTTTGGCCTGTACAAAAAGCAGCTCCAGATTACCTTTCCCTTCATAATTCACTAGCCTGGTTGTCTGTGTTTCTCGTATGTGTATAATTTAATACACATATTTTACATACATATATGTAAAATATGTAGGCATGTGTGTGTATGTATGTGTATACACACATATATAAAAAATAAGTATATTATTGTTTTTTTTCAGTAGATCAGTCAGGAAAGTTAGCCACAACAGAACTCTCTTTGCTTGAAAAAAAGAAATGGGGAGGCCAAAATTACTAGGAAGAATGGAAAATCTTTTCAGAAGACAACACAAGTAACACAAGTATAAGACCCCAAATAAAAGGGTTCTTTGCCAGGAAAAATTACCTTTAAGCCAATGTAACAATAACAACAACATGCAGAAACCAGTAAGAAAACAAATAAAGAGAGAGTAAAAGAAAGGCTCTAAAGGCTCAGAAAGAATAAGAGTACAAATAGAACTGACAAGTGAACATGCAAGAATACAGTTTCAGAAAGAAACACCTTTTATCTGCAGGCCTGAGAAAAGCAAGAATCCCTGAGACTTTCACGAAGAAACAGATGCCTAGGTTTCCAGAATAGTTGTGCAGCCACAAAAGAGTTAAACCCTTGAGAAGATTCACAGATAAGGATACAATTCTTGAGAATCAGGATATCACAATTTGGGTTTGGTTTTGTTTTTTTTTTTTTATTTTCTATTTTTCCAATCTAGTATTTTCTTTAGGATGGAAAAAGACAGAAATTCTAGAAGAGTCATCACTGGTGCTCAGAGGTCCATAGGGATAGACAGCAGCTGCTGGGCCACACTTGCTCTGGCTAGTGCCTGGGGAATACATTTTCACCTTGAGTCTCTCTGTCCCTCCAGGAGATTCCCTCAGTATTTCTTCACCCTAGGGGAAAGCTTCACAGCACACACACACAAAAATAAAAGAAAGTGTATACACAGGATAGGTCAGCATCACCTTGGCCAGACTCATAGTCTGTGCAGGGAGAGGCTTAAACACACCTTCCAAAGCTTACAGGATCTTTGCAGGCCTGAGCATGCTGGTCAGGTTGGCATGCAATATAAGGATGTTTGGCAAACTCTGTGTAGCCTGTCTGTGAGGAAAAGGAGCACACCATGATAAGAACTGCTCTTAATTCCTTTGCCAACATTACCACTTTCTTCCTTGCTACCAGACCAGTTCCTCGGTGCCCAATGGGACTGAAGCTCAGATGCCTGTGGTGTTGATGTCTACAGTGTCCAGCTGGGTACAAGCCCAGGGGCAACTTGTAGAAACTTCCCCTTCCTTGTGACAGGTGGGATCTTTGAACATTGGCTACCCTTGCATGTGTTGAATGCTTCTAAATCTCAATAGCTACTATTGGTCTGGGGCAAAATTCTTCAGGATAAGTGATAGAAAACCTCCAGTTTTCAACCTGAATTATCTCCCTCTGAATCTAAACGTCTCACAGCTTTCAGCCATACAGCCATTTGCAAATCACAGCTTGCCTTCATCAATGTGCAGTTCATTCAAATTATTATTATTTTCTGTTTGGTGTTTTTCTTTTTGTTTTTTGTTGGGTTTTGTTGATGTTGTTTTTTTTTGTTTTGGTTTGGGGTTTTCTTTTTCCAGGATGGTTTAGATTGTCCTCTTCTCTTAACCATACAAATGGACTCTTTTTCCTTCTTATTTTGGTTGGCAAATGTTCTGGAAATCTTACACACCCAGCTGCTTCTGAGCAAGCCTCCAGCATAAAATTGTCATTGCAACTTGCATTTGACTGTCAGTAGCAAGTACTATGGCCATACCTGAGGGACAGTAAATACTTACTTTGACATAAAACTTTACTCCAGGGAGGTGTTAGACATTCTGGCCCGCACTGAAGGACTGTGTTTGTGCTCTGGTAGATGAAGGCCCTGCAGAATTCCATATTTTCCTTGGAGTCAAAGTTCGGAGGAATATCTGGCTCATAGGCTAATCCAGGCTTGTTTTCCAAAATTAACTGCATGTCATTTGGAATATATTATTAAAAAAAAAAAATCACTGGTCTGAGAGAAAAAGAGTGCAATAATGATTAAATATTTTAAATAAAAAAGACAAATAATGTGAAAAATTACCACTAGCCTAAATTTTACTATGAATTACATTTCATGTTGGATGATTTAATTAATGAACTTGTCTGCACTTAGTTCCATACAGAAAACATCATATATTTCATTATTTATTTGCTCACTGGTGTGGTTCTATGTTTTGATTTTTTGTTTTGTTTAATTTTCTTCTGTACCCCCAGCCCGCTGAAGAAGCATCATGATGTTCAAAGACTATTTATATTAAAAAAAGAACAAAGCAAGAGACCAAAACCACAGTCCTGTGCTCATCTATAACTAGCAGTTAATAACAGATAAACAAGGTCTAATAATATAAAAGCCTGCATGGCCACTTGCCCAAAACACAGAACAAGTCAGATTGGAGGTTTAGAAAAGCTGAGTTGTTTATTCTCCTGAGCACACCTCTGGAGCTAATATAGTCACTAAAGAAAGGAAGTCACAGACCACATTTTGTAAAAAAAGTCATCCCACGGGATTCCTAAATCAGCCAGGCAAAAGCAGAACTGATTACTGAGCATACAAAAGAGCAGCTATATATTTCTGTTAAATGACATTTATTTACTCTTAAATTAAAAAATATTTTTAGAAGCAGCTAAGTGATGTCTTAATTACAAATAGGTAATCTGCTAAAATAAATTAAAGGTGAAATGTATGAGGACTGAAATCTCCAGGACAATATAATCTCTTCAGTCCATTTATTTGCAGAATACTTTATATTTTGACACTAGAAGGCTGGGAGTCGGCCTAAGTGAAGTCTGAATACCAATTTAACTAAATCAGCCTACAGTTTGTATGAAAAAAAAAACAATCAAATAGATATTGTGCAATAATCTATTTTGGAATCATTTTAATTAAAAATGCTATTCTGAAATAAAAGCCTCTTTATGCCACAATCATTTGGATGCTGTTGAAATGGAGGATTTTAGTCGCATTTCTCAGTACCAAAAAGCATTTAAAACCCTTACTTTGTAATGTGCAAGAGATGTGAATGAAGAGAAGCAGTTTATTGATGAAGATCCAAGACAGAGTGCAAACAATTCTTTATTTTCTTGTTAACAGTTAATTGACTATAAAAGTATCAAAATAATTAAAATTATAACAGCTGTGGCTACATTGAATTGATATTGAGATGCACTTACCAGTCTTTAATACTGAGCCTAAACTGCTTCACTTCTAACATGCAAAATTACGACAGGAGGGTCATAGAGATGCACATCTGTAATGTGGAACAGCATAAACTCTCTCTCACCAACACAATTACACAAGTTCTGAAGCTGTGTATAAGGATAGTTGCTGCTGTGTTAGGAAATGTGTGGTCTATTCTCACTGCTCCTGTCTCGCTCTTGCTACTTCCACTGGCTTGTTTATCAGCGTTGGGCTTCACATCCATCTTCCCATTTCATAAAAATGTACTTAACTCTGTGAAATGGTTTAAAATTGCTATAGGAAAGATAGTGCATTAGGACAAGGTAGACCATATCATATAGTCTACTCTTAGAAACAGCCTAGCCAAATGTCCTTAGAGCACTATAATTGTTTCCTTTATTACAGAGAGGATTTGTGAGGGAACAGAGTGTTTCTTAGCCTTGCTTATCTCAGCATTTCTGTTTCAATGCTGTCTTGGAACAAAGGTGGCTGTGAGCCCAGGTAAAAATGAAGCCAGACACAGACCATGGACAATAGGTCAAGTCGTGTCAAAGACCTGATAATCGTAAATGTAGGAGAGAAGGAAAAAGTTAACATGGTGTAAAATGTTTTACAGTCTAGATTTAGGCATATGTACGTTTGTTTCTGCAATGTTAACCACTGAGACCCATGTTCATGTCACCTCTATCCACAGTTTCCTGTTATTGATGTATTTATGGAGGTGGTTTCTGAATGATACAAACCACTACAGAAATTGCAGAGGAAAGAAGAAAAAGGACATGCCCTGTCCTTGCCCATCAGATAATCTTTCTGCTGTCATTTTATGGAGATACCATCTTTCTGTTAATTCACTTATTTTTTCATGTATAGGTGTCAAGGAGTAGGTTATTGCAGACACAGCATACTGAATTAACTGAAAAATTATGCTATGCAATGCAGAGCCTGTATTTAAAACTAGAAGCCTTAGACTGTATGAGTGAGAGATATTTGGCATACAGGCTTTTGGAACAAAGGTACACTCAGTCTGCCCTTGTGCCCCAAAATTTCATTTGTCTTCTAAGTCATAAAAAATAACAGTCAAAAGACCACTGCAGTGGCAATAGAACTATTTGGAGAATGCAATGAAATAACTGTAGTAAAAGATTGGAATATATTATGCTGGAAAACTACCAGGTGAAGCCAGGAAGGGAAAATCTGAGAGGGAGGAAGAAAGAGGCATATTGTAAGCCCTATTCAGCGTATCATGATAAAAAGCAAAATTCAGAGACCAATATAGTTAATCTAAGATTATTAATCACTAAGAAGAGATACCACTAATGGAAATAAGAGGGAAGCAAACATGCTTTGGTCGAACAACACTAATTTTTACTCTACTGAAATTAATAACAAAACCCCACTGTCTTCCATGGGCTGACATTTCATCCAAAGCACAATGTTCATATTTTTCTTCAACAGCTCATAAATACTAGTCTGTACCTTTTATGTAGGGCAGGCTTGGGGATGAAGAAGAGGAATGAAATGAACGCACCTGATTAATTCACAGTAATCTTTGTGATCAGCGAGCTGGCTGTGATGGTGATGCCACAGTTCCCAAACCAAGGGGAAATTCTGCCTCTCAACCAGAGTCAAGCTGGCTAAAAGAGCCAGACTTATTTTGTGTGAAGCCACAGTGCTGTCAGTTTCCTTAATTCTGGATGAAATTTTCTCAGGAAATTTCACTGATGTAGACAAGTTCCCCAAACACAAAGGTCACAGATGAAGATGTCCTCTGAAAAGTTAAGATTGGTCAAAGGAAGAGAGAATAAAGATGAAGCACTCCCATCTGCCCTAATTGTACCCAAGTGTGGCTCTTGGTTTTGGGTTTTTTTGGGGTTTGTGGTTTTTGTTTTGCTTTTTTTGTTGTTGTTGGGTTGTTGGTTGTTTTTTTGGTAGGTTATTTGGTTTGGGTTTTATTTGTTTGCTTGTTTGTGGGGGCCTAAGGGGTCTAGGGCATGGGATACAATATTTTATCTGTCCAGAAGAGACCAACGTTATGTAAGTATGCTCAGAGGGAACCAAAATAGAAAAGATGTTACAGATTCAGTCCCAGCTGGTGTTGTACATACACTAGCACTCTAATGGCAGCACCCTGATAGGAAAGAGGAAGTGTTATTGGCATGAAAAGCCCTTTATTTATATAAACCCTTGAAGAGTTCTGCAATGATGACATTTAGACTTTCTTCTGGAGACAAAGTCAGTAATGCCATTCTGCCATTCTGGAACTGGACTGTATGCTAACAGTCAATAAGCTGCAGAAGCTAGAGACTGGGGGTGCAGTTAGATATGTTTGTTAGTTTGTTTCTCCGTTTGTGGGGAAAATCTCATCAGACACCCAAAATTAAACTCTAACAACCTGAAAGATGCATAGAATGGTAGAAAAAGAGGCTAAATGGGAACATGAGATGATGTTTGCTCCATCTCCTTGCCCAGGTGAGAATCAGTCATGTTTGATTCTTGTCTGCAGTGTGAATAGTCTGCTCTTTGAGACTCTAAGCACTAGCCTTTCCTGCAATCTTTGGCACTCCACTGTTCCTACAACTGGAGAGGTTTTTGTGGTGTCAAACACAAATCTTTTCTGCTACAGTTCAAGCTCATAATTTCTGTGCCTTTCCTTGGCAGAAGACAAGAGCAATGCTTTCTTTCACAGTAACATTTTAAGTGAACATCATTGCAATGTCTCCATTCTTTGTAGTCTCACAGATATTCCATATCCACAAATCAACCTTGCAGTCAATTTACAGTTTAATCACTTTCATTTAATGAGCTGGAAGTAATTTCAGGTACTACACTGATACAGTATGTCACAGTTGGGTTTTTTTGATACTTTTACATTCACTTTTTTCCTATTGGAAAATAATTCAATAGTAACAAATTCTATCTCCTTGTAGTTTGAAAGATCCACACAAACACGAGAGAGAAATGGCTGATTATTCACCAAAAAACAAAACAAACAAACAAACAAAAAAACCAAACCCAAAACCAACCCAGAAAAACAGCTCAGCTGACTCATTAAGTACTGCTGAGATGTTGAAATCAGGGGAAACTCTTTAAAAGCCTTTTGCATCATTTAATTGTTTTAAGTGTTATTCAAATAGTGACTTCCCAGGTCTCTCATGCATAAGCCTGGATGGCTGTAGCCCTGGTGCCTCCAAGACTGTCCATGTTGCAATGGGCAGCCTGGTTGCTGCCAGGCACAGTAGATAAAGGTGTCCCTCCATGCCCTTTTGACAGCTCAAGCTAGAAATGCCCAGGGCATCAGCATGAAATTTTGAACTTTGCAGCATAGCAGTCATTCAGCTATGGTGAAACCATGCTGCCACTGTGGTATTTAAAGTGTCTGGGTCACATATGCTACTCTGGCACTGTATGAATTACTAAAATCTCCATTTCAGGCCTTTAAGAATCTGTTTTTCAAAATCTTCTTTCTCTCTCCGGATCTGTACTGTACCAGCACAGCAAAGCAAGTATGTGTGGCTTTTTATACTACTTTGAGATTCTGTTTCAAACATCCTTATTCCCAGATCTTTGCAGGCTGCTTTTGCCATGAATTTTCTGTTTCCCTTTAGAAACATTGAACAGTAGAGGTTGGAAGGAACCTCCTTTGATGTCATCTAGCCCAACCTTTAAACATTTCCTATTCCTCCCTTTACTATTTACTGGTATTTATCTGCCATTCTGCAAGTTGTCAAATGATTATGCAAATCCTAAAATCTCACAAAACAAATTTTGAAGCCTTTGTGGCATTTTAAATAGATGTTAACAGGTAGTGGGAGATTTGTGGTAAGATGACTATCTACCACTGTGCAAAAAACAATGACAATTCCAACTTCACTGATTGCTGTAGAAAGACTGGCCAAAAACCCTTCACGTCCTTCAGTTTCTTGTCCCATTAACCCAGTTGGCAGTCTGTTAACACAGCAGTCAGCTGAAGAACAGCTTCTGGCAAGTGCCAGCACCTTTGCTACAGTACAGTAATTGTGCTTACCAGTTGTCAAAAATACTTGGCTTTATAAGCAATTGCTTCACTAAATGACTATAATTTCTCTATCTGAGTTTTGGCAGAAATACACATAAACTGTGTTGTTTCACACGACAGGTCCTACAGCATACAGGAGATGGCTTCCATTGGAAAAAGTCTTTTCCACTGTACCATGCTCTAGCTTGGGTCACTCTGCAATGAAGTGATCAAGAGGAAGATCCTCTGTTAATCTCCCCAGCTCCTATTCCTACATGAGCTTCCACCAGACCTCCTGCAGACAGTTGATAATTGCTGTTGCTTGATTTCCTTGGTCAGACTCTTCCAATGAAGCACACAATTGAGGTGACCATGTCTTTACTTGTCACTTAGGGAAAAACAGTGTTAGATCTTCTGTGTTAATTTAGGATGTTATGACCCTATTTTATACTAAATTTATATATAAAATATATGTTATTTATATTATATATGGTCAGGACCATATCTGAATATATCCTACATTTTAGCCTAGAGCCCAAACATGAGCAAATAGATACACAAAAATTTACTTGGATTTAGTTAAGCTTCAGTAACTGTCTATACAGATTTGCTACCAAGATAAGGTATTTCATAACATTTTTAAATTTGTTTCTGGTGATCCACAGACTGTGAGACCACAAATCACCAAAAGGCCATGTTGCCTGACTGGGTTTACACTTTTTCAACAGTCTTCTGGAAAAGTCACCCAAGATTCATTTAACTACAGAAATAGAGATTATTCTACTTCCTTGGGCTGTACTGGGGCTGATCACTCTCTACATAAAAACATAAGTTTTATTTCTCCATGTCAGCATCCTAAGGAGCTGTGACCTTAGTCTTCCATGTCCTTGGCCACTCCCTGGAACCATAAGGACAAGTCCAGGGTGCTTGTGCCAGCCCCAACAGGCCTAAATCCCATGCTGTCCTTGGCCTGTCCCCATCCCCAAGGAGGTTCCTGATGTCCTGTGGTGGGGCTGCCCTGATGTCACTGGTTGCCTACTCCTGGCTGTGGGGTAGGATGCACCCTGGCTGCCAACCCCTTCATGACAGACCACAAGGGACATCTCCTTGCCCTGCAGGGCCCTGACACTAGCAGATTCAAGAAAGTAATAGCAGGTATTTTGTCCTCAGGAAGATATCCCATGCTAGTTAAACTGCTTCACTGACTTTTGTTTAATTATCTAAACATATTGTATTGTTTACTCTTCTTCTTGCAAGGCAATTTTGTAAGCATTGAGTTCGAACTCTTTTCTACACCTTCCCTGGTTCTGAAAAGTCATTTCAAAGTTGTCAATACTCATGTACACTCCTGCTTTCCTAAAGATTGTATCCATATCAGAAATTGAGATAATATTTATTTTCTATCTTTAGAGGTAAAAGGCTAAAAGTTCTTTTAGGAATGGTTTCACACAGAGGCTCATATTTGCCCATTAGACCAATGCAGTAAATGTCCACCCTCATGTTCATGTATGCTTGAGCAATGTGGCTTGAAAGCCACATTTTTACTTTCAAAAAAGGTGTATTTTGCTATGGCAACAAGGTCCAGACCTCAGTTTTCAAGTCCCTTTTATTCTAATTATGCCTTTGTTGCTTTAATGGTGATAGCCTGAGGCTCTTAGACCTGACAAACATGAACAGATTTTCATCTTCATAAAAATGAGCTGAGATCGTTCACTGGGTTTTCCATTGTTTATCAGCCCTAGTAAATACTTGTGGGTATCCCTATTCATAAACTATTTCATATTTGCAAATGACTCTTCCCAAAAAAAGGAAGGAGAAAAAATGGGGGAAATATCTGGAATGCTAGTTGTGGCAGCAGCCAGTGCAGTTAATGCCAAGGCAAATTAACGTTCTCTGTGGTGGGTCTGTTGTGTCTTCCTATCCCATTTACACTGTTTTTTCTGTATCAATCACAATATTGCCAATTAAAGCCTTTATCTTGCAGCTCTACTTGCTCACAGACTTGACTGAGGTTTACTTCTGGAACAGTTTAAAGTAACCAAGAAACAGATAATCACAATTGTAGTATATTCTGTTTAAAGAAGGGCTTAGAGACATTTTTGCTTGGTCATGACCTTCCCATCATCTAAAGGAGAGCTGAGCAGTTTCAAGAGCATGCTTTTGTTCCTAGGATGCCATTCTTAGTCTTCCAGTCTCTGACCGAGATTTGAAAGCACCAACACTGCCTTTACTAAGAAAGCATCCAAAGAGTACGTGAAGTCTTATACTCATTTCTAGGGTATTTTAGATACAAATGTTACACTGTAGGTGGAAAGAGACAAAAAAAACAAATGTTACTCTAAGCTTTGATGTTCAATAAAACATGGTAAGCCTGAACATTGTTGTTGGGAAATGTCATCTTGATGTATTATTTTTGATGTTTCTTTTGCTTTCACCATTACTGGCCAGATTGTATCTCCCAGAGCTTAAAGAGGTATATTTCACTCAGGATCCCTCCCTTGTGCTGCAGTGCTCACATTGGCCGAAAACCAAGGTAGCTAAACAGCAGCACCTATGTGGCAACAGCTCCTAATCTGATCTTACTTGGTATTTTTGTTTAATAGAAAGTTCATTTTCTATGCAAAACAGAAGCTTTTGCTTCATCTGCTCTAGATCAAAAATCTTTCAAACAGAACATTTTCAGCTAGTCTCCACACTTTGCAAAAGACATTATGCTTTTGTTTATTTTTTTCCCTGTTTCCTTTTGTCTGTGAAAACTTATGTGCCATTTCTTTTATTTTTTTTTTCTTTTTTTATTTAGCACTCCTACTGATAAGATGGCTTCAATGGCTGGCCTCACAAGAGGTTATAAAGCTAAACTAGTTATTCCAGTCATCTTAACTCTTGCATAGTTAAATTATTATTACTGAAATTTCTTTTAATTCATTTTTATAAAAATTAATCCTGCTGATGGAAAACAAAATTGCTAAAACAAAACCAAGCTGAATGAGCTAGAAAGACCTTTCAAGAGGCAAGAATAGAAATTAGCATAACTTTTTTCCTCTTATTCTTCTGTCACTCAACAAAACCCCCAAAATATGCTGTCCAGCACTGGTCCATACTGTAAACATTAGCACATAACTACTAACAACGCTGGGTAGTTCAAGTGGTTTAGGTTTATGCTGCAGATTGAAAGGTTTTACATTCTTCCTTCTCATATTGTCCAAGTTGGATTCAGCATACTTTAATTTGGTGGAAGCTCTGTTTTCAGCTACTTTTATTGAATAAATATAAAAAACAAGAGATCCATGTGGGGAAAAAAAAAAAAAAGAAGATTCAAAGGATATTGCAAGTGTCAGTTGCAGTACACTCAGAATTAATTGCTATCATGTCTTGATCATGGGACCAAACCATGTTCTTCTGTGCATTCATGCACAATTACATGATTTTACATGACAATACACATGTTGCCTCTTGGAAATCTGGTTTTACCCACTGCACAGTTAGCATGGCAGAGGAGAACTTATTAAAAATATATAAGTAAATGTCTTTTTTATATAACATATAAATTCTTTTGTCTTAAAGCACTGCTCTGGGCCTCAGAGGAACTGGGTTCTCTTTCTGGCACTCTCACAAATGTCCTGTTCAGCAACGCTATAATTATGCTGGCATTTGAGGATGTCAGAGTAACAGGTTGCATACCAACCTCAACCACAGTATTTCCTGTTTTTTGCAATATGTATGTGGTTCTAATGCTTGGCATTTTTGTATGATTTGGAGGAAGGTGGGAAGAAGGGAGGGATATTGGGAGACAGAATTTTGGCAATTGGTGTGCAAACTGAAATTCAGGAAGGTAAAAATGAGAATCCCCAAGTCCCACTGCAGGTTAGAATGGGAACAAAACACATGCATCCTAGTCATCCTGTCCCATTTCTATTTATGAAACAAATCTAAATCTCACCTCTAGCTGCATACCCGTCTACTTGGGAGTATAAATTATTGTTACAGCTTATGTTGGCTTAGTATATTTTGGTTGATCATGATGAAAGGAGTCCTTTTAAAGAAGCCTAGGTAATATTGCTCTAGTTCATTATGTTCTCCTCCAATCTCTTTCCCAAGATGATAATATTTGTAATAGAACAGTTGTCATTCCGAGGTTTTCATTGCTTCCCTTGAGATAGCTGTCAATGCAAACAGCCAAATTCATGTAGCAGAAACTGCCTTGCTGGTCTTCAAGAGATCCAAAGTTACCAGCATGTGGTTCTCATTTAGAAAGGCTGAGAAGGAGCAGTGTTCTCATAATAGCTCCAAACAAAAAACATTTACTTGAAAATGAAGTGTATAGTGAGAGGTGATGTCTCCAGGAATACTTCTTTTCATTTTAAAGCCAAAAGTGGTACAAAAAGATGCATTCATTTGCCAGCCTCAGTACCTGCCAAAATATAGAGAAAGGTTGCCTATATGACCTTAATTAACTGAAGAAGCACAACTCAAAATAGGAGAATTTGTATTAGTGCACCACGGTATCAGGTCAAATCCACATCCTGATTGACAGTGAAGTGTATTTAAAGGCTGATAAATTCTAAACCATTGTTTAATTTCAATATTCTCCAGGCTGCTGCAACAGAGAGCAACATTAAAACTACACTTACCTATAGCCATGAAGCCACTTACACCCTTCCCTGGTGTCTAAGCATCACAATAAAATCATAACAATTTTTTTCATTCTGTTATGATCAATTGTTTCTATTTTACTTCACTGGTTATGCATAAAACATCAGCCATACTTCTGAAATATCTGCAAGGTTACTATATAGTATACATGTAAATTTCGTTAAATATAAATCTGATACAGAATATTATATATACAAGTTTCATGTGCCTAATTGTTTTCTAGGATAACAAATACACATGGTCTAAGATAAAAGTTTTTTAGTAGCCAGCTTCAACATCTGAAAGATTTGGGTCCCAGACCTAACTTATCTTCAGTTTCCTCCTAAGAAGAAATGATCTGACAAAGCTGCGTGGAGACCTCATAGCAGCCTTCCAGTATCTGAAGGGGGCCTACAAGGATGCTGGGGAGGGACTATTCATTAGGGACTGTAGTGATAAGACAAGGGGTAATGGGTTAAAACTTAAACAGCAGAGGTTTAGACTGGATATAAGGAAGAAATTCTTTTCTGTTAGGGTGGTGAGGTACTGGAATGGGTTGCCCAGGGAGGTTGTGAATGCTCCATCCCTGGCAGTGTTCAAGGCCAGGTTGGATGAAGCCTTGGGTGACATGGTTTAGTGTGAGGTGTCGCTGCCCATGGCAGGGGGTTTGGAACTAGATGATCCTGAGGTCCTTTCCAACCCTAACTATTCTATGATTCTATGAAAGCAGGAAAGGAGAGAATTTTATATCATAGGTAGCTTACCCTGAATAGGAAATCATCAGTGGCTACAAAGTCTCTTAAGGAAATTTAGCTAAAAAAGAGGAAGTCTAGATCAGAACAGAAATCATAGCAGCTGGGCCTAGGACATGCTACTGTCTTAAGAGCATGGCACAGAAATGTGTGATACAAGATGGTCTTGCTAGACATGATACATTTTTATGATAGCAAAAGACATAATCAGGGGAATATTTGTGCAGCAAAAAGAAAGATTTTTATACTTGCCAAACAGTTCAGTGTCTTACAGAAAAAAAAAAAAGAAAAAGAAAAGATAGAAGCAAATTGTATTATTTTTCTAAACAGCCAAATTTTCTGTTTTAAAGAATTTTCAAACTCAATAGAGTTTTACTTTTGTCAGGAAAGTATGTATTTCTGATTGCATGTCTCCTTCTGCATTAAAATTAAGTTCAGATTTAATGTAGTCTTTTAATTAAAATAATGAAAAAATATCTGCCTTAAATAACAATAAATTTTTATTTTTTTCCTTCTTACTAAAATTTCACCCAGTTGGCCCAAGCAAGGATAAGAGAGTTTTAAAAATCTCTCTTTTTTTTTTCTAGAAAAGTATTTTTGTCCCCATGCCACGTGTCTTCTTCCATGTTTTCATTTTAATTTGGCTACTTTTAAATTCTTTCTTCTGAAAAGGGAAGACTGATCTCAGGTTACACAGAGATCAGAGTCTGAAGTGACCATTGTTGATTACTCAACTGATTAATCCCATTTGGTACTAGCATAGATTATTTCCCAGTACCATAGCTTATGAGGGGGAGTCAAAGAAAATCCTGTATGTTCTATGGGAGCAGACGGGAAACCTGTTTGTCTTGTGTGGCATTCTTAAATGCAGGGACAAAAAATAGTTCCCAAAAGTTTTCCTGAACAGGCTGAAGCAGAGTGCATACTGAAAGACCTGCCACACGACTGACATAGTCTAGTCAACTATCCAGCGCCTAACTTGAAGACATCAGCTCATTGAAGTTTATGGGTTGTTAGGCACAGGCAACGGAAGCAAGGTGGGTTGTACTAATTAGAGCAGATCTGCATGTACTTTGCCTACTCTGTGTTTGAGCTAACTAAAACAAACCTTTAAACACTACAGACCAGCTGTGCAAGAAATAAGTTACTTTCAATACGGGAAAGTCTAGAATTTTACGCATTAGATGGATTCAGTACAGTATTTTGTGGTCATTCACGTCCTTTTTCTGTTCAGGAATGTTGTAAACTATGAAGAACATGTTAATAAAATATGTTTTTACTGTTGAATTTTCCCTCAGTGTCTCAGTGTACAGTCATGACTTATGTTTCTGACACTCCATAAGATGGTATAAATACAGTTATCCTGATGGCACACAAGAATGGGCCCAGAAGGAACCTTCAGACTACTAGGCAGGTATTCAGAGGAAAAATCTTGACAGGAGGAAGTACATAAAACTGATTTCAGTAATGACAAAAAATCAACACTCCACATAGGTTCCACTGGGAGGTAGAATAGGATGGTGTGGGAGTGGTAGCAGGGATTTCTGCCACATGTGGAAAGTAGAGAGGACAATGCTGGCTCACTGCAAGATGCCTGTTTTCCTCCTACCAGTTTTGAATGACTGCCAGAGAAAGAGTACACTGAAGAATATCTCTCCCTTGAGTTCCTCTGTTCCTGACAAAGATGAAATATAGGCCAGAGGGCTTGGTTATACCTTCAAAATGTGAAGCAGAACTAGTCAAAAAGCTTGAGTGTAATCCTGCTGGTAAAGGGGATTTTGTCTAACAGTTATCATGAAAAATTGTCTAGTTATTTTGTTATTTTCCATCAGAAAGACAAAATACCGAATTCAGTCTCAAGGACTCCAAAAATAAACATTTTCTTTATTATGTTATTGCCCAGTGAAATGCTTGAGGTGTTTTTTCATCATCTTTTTTTTTCCCAGTATGATTCCTCCTCTCTTTTGTTCTAATAGGTAAAACAGCAAAAAGGGAAAATGATTCAGTTTCCAGTCAGAAAGACTTTTTGCATCACCTCCACTCCCAAAAACCTTCAGAATAGAAAATACTGCTCTGGTTTATTATTTATAATGTTTCAAGCAGAGAAAACAACTCCCTAAGAAGGCAATGCTCTGACTAGAACAAAAGGAGCCAGATTGTCTGACTCATCCTAATATGTAGAGAGCCCTCGCAGGCTACCGGTGCTGTTATGCCATTGCCTTGAAAGAGGGACTAGGAAAATGACTACAGCCTTTTCCTTCTCTCACACTCCTGCCACCCATGGTGCAGAGTTAAGTTAGCCATCTTCAAAGAGAAAAGGTTCAGACAGAGGGACCATAAATCTATCTGAAATTGTTCTTGTGGTGGTAGATTGTTAGCCTACTGGCACGCCACTGGGTTTGGCTTTGTTTAGTACCTTGGCATTCTACAAAAAAAATAAATCAGGCCTTTAATTTAGATGCTAACTTTATGCCTTCAAGTTTCAATATTTTCATCCAAGATGTTTAGAATATACCCATTATTTTTGCAGATCACGCAATCAGATAGTACTAATAACAATACCGCCTAATTGGCTTTTCTTTTGGCTAGAGCATACTACTCTAGTTCTAATGTTTATAATAAAATATGTGTTGATTGTTACACAAGAAAGGAGTTCAAGAACCTTAATACTACAGTAGAGTTTTGTTCCAGATTAGGTATGAAATCGTTTATTCTGACACCAGTTTATGGAGCTGGAGTTCAGTGCCATCTCAATTAAGTTAAACCTGCCGTAACTTCAGCAAAGTAGCATTTGCAAGTGACTGGCTTTTCTCCTTTGAAAGCAAATATGGAGCAATATTTCTCTCATACTCAAAAGCTGGATTCCACTCCCTATAGATCCATTTTCTCTGGTTGTTTTATCAAACCTGAGCCTGTCTGTAGTGAAAAATGTCAGGTTTTGCATGTATGTGAATCACAGCTTTCAGATTAGACTGGATCTCTATTCCTCATATAAGTATATTGTATCTCCATAACAACATAACAATTCTTGGCAGATTCATAATTAGAAAAAAACACACTGTGCATGAATCCCTCTCTAAATATGTCCTGGGAGAAGAACTGGTAGTTAAGAACAAACATAAAACAGGCAAAGATTTCCATTAGACTAACACCAATGCAGTTGGCATCTTTTCTTTGAGAAAATGCTTTGCTCTTCTCAGCACAAATGCAAACAAGCTCCTGAGCAGTTAATTTGTTGTACTTCTAAAAAATTGTCTTAGCATCTACCAAGCAGAGCAGCAGCAGAAGAATTAGAGAAATTGTTCCACAAAAGGTATGGAAAGAAAATATGGAGATCTTGGAAAGAATCATTTTGCTCATCTACCTTCTGTCCCAACAGAAAAAAAAAAAAAAAAAAAGCTAGCTTGAAATTTCTTGAAGCTTATTTTGGCTGGGAAAGAATAATTGTACTGTGTTCTCCATAGGCTGATTATGGTTTCAAATTGATTTTCATGTGTGTATTGCTCCCTAAGCAAATCTGTTCACAGGAATTAAGCAAACCACATACAAAATCTATTAATTAGAATTATCTAAGAATGAAGGTGATGTTTTCTAGCTCCACTTGATTATTGAAATGTAATAAACATAGGCAGGTGTGGAGGAATTAAAGTGAACAATGAAATTCAGGATTCCATTTCATGCTGGTAGACTTATTCTTTGAGCAAATTCCATGACTACTTATTTTTTGTTTCTGTACAAAATGTAGCTATTCTTTTCACTAATTCTGTTGAGGTGCTACAGGGCTTAATTTATTTCAAAATGTATTCAGATTTTCTGACAGTATGGCAGAATGGCATGTATTAAACTTGGTTTGGAAATGCATATAAATGCATACTCTCAGCTTATGTGCTCTCAACTGCCTTCAGACTGAGCAAAATGGGAGTAAGGTTGACCCACCTCTTGGCAGACTCCAATTAAACTGTGCCAGTTAATATCATGTCTGAATTTGGCTCACTGTATGCAGAGACCTTCAGTAGACTTGGCTAATTATATTACAAAATTGTAACAGCAGCTTGTGTGTAATGCAGAGTAGACCCACCCTTTCCATATTGGGGTGATGCTGAGCCATGCCATCAAATTTTGTTTGAGGTCTGGCCAGACCCATCTAACACAGACAAACAGCTCTTGCTATGTATTACACCTGGTTCTCCAGTTCCTCTGAGTCAAGCTTGTTGCCCTTCTACTCTTAAAACTGGCAGCTTTGTAAGATAAGTTGTCCTTAGTGTTCAGTGTTGGCATGAAGCTTGGAAAAGAAAAGACAAAAGCATGATTTAGTTGTAACAAGGAATCCATTATAATGCAATTCAAATACTAAAGTAGGTTTTTTTTCCAAACTATTATAAAATACTCTGCTTTGGAGCCCAAATTGGCATGTCTTTGTCCAGGTGACAAGTTTCATTCCATATGTCGACTTAAAATTGCTACTTCTCTCTAGCATCCTTTCCTTCTCTAGTGAAGCATGTTCTCAGATAGTCCTTACTGAAGGGACAAACACAAACAGCAGATGTTGTCATGTAAAAGAAATTAATTGTTATGGAGAGGCTTCTTTCTCCACTGGAACAGGCGTTTTGCTAGAACAGATACCAGGCATAGGATCTATCCTTAGCAGTCACGGAGGGTTGAGATTTCTCATTCACATATTGAATTAGATATAGAGCAGTGATCAGGCAATCAAAACTAAATTAAGCTCAGTAGTAAGTAGATCATGGTAAGGCTCAGCTGAATAGCTCTGAGTCTGAGTTCTGCTGTCTCCTGATGGGTAGAAGGCAACAGATTTTTCAGGTGAAAACATTTCTCATGTCACTGGCTCAGTAACTTTAACTAAAATTGTAGTGGCACTTGGTGAATATCTCTTAGAACTTATCTGAGCAGATTCCCTTCACTCTGGTTTGACAACATCTTGTCATCTACTAGAAAAGGTAACTGTGGCAGCAATGTTCTGGAAATGCTGCTATAGTCTAAACACTTACTGATTTTTCAGATCTGTGGGATGGTAGGAGAGCAGTAATTTCCAGTAGCCTAACAAGATGTGAGAAGAGATTGTTATCTAGAATTGTTTACAGATTAACACACCGGAAGTAAACAAAGAAGCTGTGAGGTGCTGTAGCTGAAGTACAAAAATGCCACATCCAGCCAGCTCCCTGATGAGTTCATTTCATAACTGACATAGGCATGATCAGAAGCTAGATCTCACTCCCACTGAAACCAGTGATCATTTTCTCTACTACACAGAAAATTAGCACAAGATTAAGACATTTAGCACACAATTGAAACTCAGTTTTCTACAGGGCCAGGTGGAAGAGCTGTAATTAAGTCCTCATTAAATCTGTATGGATTCCCATGAGATCAAAGTTGTTCATTTACTTCCTGTCAGTCCTGAAATACTTAAGCCTCATACAATGAATCATTCTGACTTTCCTCAGTGTAACACAGCATACATTTGTAGATGTGAATAAAAGACTTGGTTCCATGAAAGTTAGGAAAGTTAGGTATCTCATGCTCTTCATATAATTCTTAACAGTATGACAGTAACAATAAAATGCTGCTGAGGTGGTAAAGCCCTTCCAAGGAAGCCCTGTGCCATGCTACCACTGGTGCCATGGCAGAAGAATGGGCTAAATGGCTGGCTATAAGTGTGTCCCTTCACATGATGAATATAAAAAGTAGACATCTATGGCACACACATCTTTAGAGTTTTAACACTGAGGAAACCCATAGTGGTGAGAGTTTCTCTATTTTTAAGGGTAAAAAAGAGAAGCAAGAAAGCTCAAAAATAGTCACACAATAGGTTTGTAGTTGTTGCATTGAACAAAGCCAGGAAGGAATGTTTTACTAACTTAAGCTGATCATTTTGCAACAGACGATGGGGAAGGAAAAGAGAAGAACAGAGAAGAAACTGTTTTTTCTTTTTTTTAGTTCAAAGGTAAGATATTGTATCTTAATATTGGTTAGGAAAAATTTGCAGAAACTTCAACAATACATGATTACTCTTAAAAAAAAGACAAATCATGAACTTTCTCTTTGGAATAATGTATTTTTTTTTCCCAGAGTTGCTAAGCAACCTTTACAAACATCTTTGTAATTCAGACATTTTAAAATAATAAGATCCTAAGCAGCTTGAACACAGACTGAATTCTGAAGAACTGCTGTGTTACTGCCCCCCTACACCACTAACAGTAAACTTGGATATAGTGCACAAACCAGCCCTCATTTATTAGTCCTATTTGGGAAATTATGCTTAATATTAATAAATGAAACAATAACCTAAATCACAGCAGACTTCTGGTTTCATTTTACACAATAAAAGTGCTTTGTGAGCTAGTGAGCATATATTTTATAGACACTGGAACAGCAGCGGGGGGACAGATGTTTCATATGGAGGGAAGCTTTGAAAGATGCTATTATCAGCACTCTGGCTAGCTGAGCTTTGATATTTTGCTATAAAATAAATCAGTGAATGAAAATTATGCTTACGGACAAAGAATTCATATTTGTGGTGCCATCCACCACAAGAGACCTGACTTTTAAAGAGTACTCAATCACGCCTGTTGTAGAAATGGTTAGAAAACCTCAGAATCACAGCATGTCCTTATACCATTGTTTTAAAGTGTCTAAGTTTGAAAAATTTTTATTCCTTCCCATGAGTTGATAACCAGGTCTCCTAAGCAAGTGTGGTGTGTTTATGTGTACTCCTAATAAACTTTTAGCTCCTCAGACAGTTTGAGGGTAAAGGGGTGAGGATCTTCAAGACATAGTTCCCACAAATCTCTTTAAACCTGTATCTTATTAAATACCACAAAATTCAATCACACATGTCAAACCATCAGAAATCAGGCCCTATCTACTGCTCATAAAGATATTAATTATTTTTATAAGCCTTTCCCCAGTACCTACCTGGTTCTATGCCTACTTAGATAATTAGCTTAATGAAACTTGCTTAAACTTCTCCATCATATGTCAGGACCTCTTTGCATTCCTTGGAAATGTATGAACAAGTTAATGTAAGATGTGGGGTGAGATTCCCAGGTAGACATATGTGGGTGAGTCCAGATGTAGGATCTAAACTGCTTAAATCCACAAGCCTTTCCCACAGTGTCTCACTTAACAAGTTCTTAGTAAATTTCTGTTTGGTTTGCTGAATTGTCGTAGTGGGTAGCTCTTAGTAGGATCCAGGTCAACTTTGCATGGTCAGGGAAAGCAAAGTTTCTTTGGCTAACTCCATCTCTGTTGGTCAGTGGGTCCCAGGACAGTCTTTCAAGGCTTTCATCCCAGTATAGTTACATCTTATTGTGCAAAGGCAGATAAAATGAGGAGAAAATCTAAGATTCACACTATTGGTTAAAACAAGAATGGCTTAATGTTTGTTTTTCTCACTTCTAGTTTTCAGTTAACAAGAAAAAAAGTGCCATTGAGCTTTGGTAACAACCAAATGCCACAATATTGTGCAAACTTTTAATCTTTATGCACTTTAAAGAGAGGATGAAACAAACATGAAATCTGAAGTAGCATGCCTGAAACTAAACAGTGGAGCCAGAAATACCCCTCTGGAAAACAAACATCAGTAAAGTTTGTCAGATCCAAGTCCTAAAAGTTAATCTCACCTCTAATTAAAAGTTATGTTGAAGAGTTCATTTTAAATGACTGGCATTAAAGGTGCTTTACCTTTCTCTCTCTGTATTGCATGTCTGTTCTGAAATTCACAAGCTGTGAAAGCCAAGAATCTCACAATCCACAATATGACTTCCTGCTATAGGGATCTGCATAGATCCTTACTCAGTCACTATTGCTCCAAGCTCAGCATTCTGCCCATATAAGTAAATATCTTCAGGGATACACCAACCTTGATTTAAGAAGTGAAATTCTGTCCCCACAGAAGCATCTGGAAAATCTTCCCCACATCCTGCCTACATAATTACAACCTAAACTTTTGGCTATGACAAACTTCCAGCAACTATGAAGAAATACAGACAAACCTGGTGGTATTTGCTTTGCACATCTCTGGGATCTGCGGTGATGTTATTTGATGAAGTGGTTGGTCTCTAGACTCCAAGTAATTCTTCATTCACTTACATCTGACCAGAGATAGGTTCAAAATTGCATACAAACACACTGTAATCTAGGCAATCAGCAGCACTGCTACAGATACCAAAACACAAAACAGCAAATTTACCAAGCTGCAGTATTAGTTAATTTCAAAACTGGGAGAAATCAGATTTTCCAGTAGACCTCATGGCAGAACTGATTCTTTTCCAAGGTGCAAGCATTAAAAGATGAAAATGAGTTGTAGTGGATTCATGTGTAGCATTAACCGTACTACCAGTGTTCTCTGTTTACAGTGGTAGTCTCAAACTGTGAATTGGATCTGCACATGGTACATGCACTGTTCCTAAGGAATCCATGAAACATAGTCAAGAAATATCTACTGTTAGTACCTTGAATTTACTCAACCAGAGAAAGCACTTCATTTGAAAATGGTTAGGAACTATTATTTTAGAAGGCTGCTGTCCTGTTTCTTGCATTAATAGGACAAGTTGAGACAAATGGAAGATAAGTTGATGTAGATCTAACAGGGAAACTTTAAATTACCCATATAGAAGGATTATGAAAAAATAGCATTTGTCCTAAGAATGTTAGAATGAGATTAACCTAATAATAACCTGGAAAGTTACTTAGAAGTTGCTGCTATACATCTTATATTTTAGTTGTTCCCAGACCACAAGAGCAAAATATAAACAAACAAGAATCTCCTGCACAACCTATGTGCTAGTCAGGCAGAGAAACAAAACTTGCAGTCATCTGAGACATAAGTTAATGATCTTTCACTTTTATTCTCTGGAAACATGTCTTTTTTTCTGCCTTCTGATGGACAACACTCTTTGTGTCAATAGCAAACTTACCTCCAGAAAGGTCTGCACAAGTTCTGGTCAGATTTGACAAACTTTACCGTAGCTCTACGCAGCCAAAAAGCCTTCAGTCTCTCTACTTTTGCTGAGAATTTCAGTGGGAAACTGTTTTCAGAATAAATAACTAGATTAAACTTGAAAACCATTTAAAACCCACCCATATTATTACATATTTTAGTTCGGAATCAGTGCCCAAGGCTTTCTAGAACATATGCAACTCAATCCGAGACCCAAACAGTAGATTTGCCATGCTCCTGGAAACAGATGTGTGCATAGCCAGGGCTGCCAACCTTGTTCTGTTACTGGAAACAGGTTCTCAGAAGAATCATAGAATCACATATTAGTTACGGTTGGAAAGGACCTTAAGATCATCTAGTTCCAACCACCTGCCATGGGCAGGGACACCTCACACTAAGCTGTGTCACCCAAGACTTGCATAAGCATGGTGAAACTCAACTAGGATATTAGAACTGCATATAACTTCTGTAGCTCTATTCAGCAGGATGGATTTTACCCACTGTTAGAAACAGTGGATATATCTAATTTTTTTATTGACCCTTAAATTTTAGATTATATACTTGCTCTTAACTCAACTTTCTTAAGATCCCTCACATTAAAACTTAGAATTTGCTGACTTTTCACAATACATGGATCAACATTTTTTCCTTCTAATGATGGCCTAAACCATTACATCAGTACAGCTGTCTGGATTATACATTAGATACTTTGACCCTAGCTTCACCCATGAGAAAAAATAAAATTAAACCTAAAATAATATATCTGGTCCATAAAACCAGCACTGCCTTGTTGTTGAAATCCCTATCTTGGATTCACATACTCCTCATTACTCAGAAAGTCAGCCAATAAGCACAGATACATTCCTTTGCATCTGTGGCTGTTTTATGCCCTTGTCTGAGGTCTCAGTGTGAATTAAAGTTGAACTAATGGTTGCCCTAACTTAGGGCTGGCAAATGATCATTTCTTCTCCCTGCTCATGGAAGCAAGTCCTTGCACTCTCCTGCAGTACAGAGTAGGGCACATCTGTTTCATCTGTTTGTTCATGCCCATACTTATTAAGCCTGATGGAAAGGCTGCTCTGAGCCTGGCACTGTTTGTAGCGATAGTTCATGCTGAGGCTTGTCCAGAGTCTCGCTCAGTGTCTGAGCCCACAAAGCCATGCTCTGAAGCGACCGTGCTGGAGCCCTGCTTTGAAATGACCCCAAGTACCACATTTAAAACTGGCACCTAACCAAATGCATGTTTAGCCAATCTAGCAGCACCCTCCTGACAGGTTTTTAAGGCAAAGAGCAGAAGGATGAACTCCACAGTGAATGGAGAATCACAGAGTAACAAACTGGTTGCACTGTAGGCTGAGGTGGAAGGGGAAACAGAAGCAGCATTTTGCAAATAGGTTAGCTCACAGCCGGCACTCACTGTCAGCCACTGGTTCCAGGGAACTGGGCATAGCTGTATTTCAGAGCACCTCAACTTGTGGCAGCATTTGTAAGTCAACTCTCACAGGAACACGACATGATAAAGTGATGTTTCCTTTCCCATCTCAAATCTTGCTTACTCTTTAATTTCACACCATGCTCAGAGTCCCTGGCTCTGGTCTTGAACACTGGCTTAATGTTCCCAGAGAATCTATGCACAGCTGATCTGCACAATGTTTTAGAGAAAGGTAAGGAGCTTTATGTGGGAACAGAAATATGCCTGCATGTTAGGTTGTCTGAATAAACATAGGTTATGCTATTACCCACAGAACAAAGTGTTGATTGGAGGCAATTCACAAAGGCTATTAGACAGAGGACATTAGCTTTATATGCAGAAACATCTGTATGCATTTTTCTGTAGCCTATGTATCATGCTTCACTATCTGTTAAATGTTGTTCTTAAAAAAAATAATTGAAAGTTCACCAAAAGTCAAGATTAAGAATAGCACAAGGAGGCATTTTACAAGTTTCCACATGTAGTTTGCCTTTGCACTTCCACCTGGTCATTTGTATTCCGCTTCTTGAGATCTTTGAAACAAAGGCTGTCAGCCACATCCAATTATCTCATAGTTTTGTGATATACTACAACCACACGGGGATTAGGACGAAAATAGTCAACTCCCTTATATTTATGGCAGACACTCAAGCAATGAGTGAATGAGGAAACACTTTTGTGAAATCCTGTAGAATGACAGAACCACATAGTAGATCAGAAAAAGACAGATTTTGTTCATGGAACTGTGTGTAAAAAATGAAAAATTTTAATAAACCTTGTGACATAATGAATTCCCTGACAGATTTTAATTTTGCTTTTCCTAAAACAGATGATTGTTCGGTTTTCATTTTTTTCTTATTTTAAAAGTATCAATTAACAGAATTTTGATTGACGCTAAATATAATCTAAATGAGTACCCTTAGAGAGCAAAATGTGAAAATAACATCAGCAAAGCATTGCCACCAATGTACTGATGTTGCATGATCTGTCCTATTAGGTCTGCTCAACTGTGTTTTGTATTATCCAGAAGAAGATTGGCAACATTACTGAATATAGAGTGCAATTGGTGCAATTGTGGTGTTTTGTGGTGTTTCACATTTCATGTGGGTTGTTTCAAGCCCACAATTAAGAAAAAGAAAAGATACCAAGGCTGCTAAAGCATCCACCATAACTGGCTTCTCCCTTGGGATAAGAAACTAACAATGCAAACTAAAGCAAGACCTATAAGGGAAAGCATCTCTGAAACCTACTGTTTCATTTCTATGGCTCAGGCCTTAATGGCCAATTTCTTAAGCAGAACTATCGAAAGTGATGTTTAAAATGAAAAGGAGAAGGAGTAGGATATATACAGTGACTGAGTCTTTGTGCTCCAGCACTCATTTATGTGTTAATTTCTAGTTAAAAGCATAATGCTTCTGACTAAACAGCCATGGCATTTAGACTCTCTCTTTACAGAGGTGCCTTGATTGTATCAGTGCTCACTGTGACGAGGAACCCTGGGAAGTTGCATGTCACACACTTCAGGAAATAAACATTTCTTTCTATTGTAAAAAGGTAAAATAGAACAGATGCTCCAGATTCTAAAACAATCTTTCTTTCACACACACACATCCTTGCATGCACTGCAAGTAACCAGTAGATCTGTGACAGCTGTCATTTTCTTGCTTTTTAGTGTGTTCACTGCCTGGCTTAATGTGAAAGCCTTCCAGCCAGAAATTTTCCTGTGAACCAACTGCAACACAGACTGGCTTTACTGCTTACTTCCAGGACATAGGTTCTGGGCAGTTAAAAGTGTCTGGGCTATAAGCAATTGTCCTGGGTTCAGCAGTAGCAGTCATTTTTTCTCCTTCTTGGTAGCTGGTGCAGTGCTGTGGTTTGACTTTCGGCCTGGGAACAGTGCTGATAGCACGTGTGTTTTTAGTTACTGCTCAAATGTTTACTCTGGCCAAGGACTTTCTTAGCCTCATGCTTTGCCAGGGAGGAGGGGAGGCTGGGAGGAAGCAGAGACAGGACACCTGACGCAGGCTAGCTAAACAGGTATTCCATATCATAACACATCATGCCCAGGATGTAATGGAGAGTTACCCAGAAGTGCTAGGGCACTGCGGGGTTGGAGGAGGTATCAGTCGGTGCTTGGTCAGATGGGGTGGGGTAAGTTATTGGTCAGCGGATGGTGAGGTGTCATATTTTCTTCACTTGTTGTTTCCTTTATCATTATTATTATTGGTAGTAGCAGTAGTGATTTGTGTTATACCTTAGTTATTAAACTGTGCTTATCTCAACCCATGGGAGCTACATTCTTTGGATTCTTCTCCCCAACTCTCCGGGAGTTGGGGGAGGAAAGGGGGGAATCAGTGAATGAGTTGTGGCTGGGTTTAAACCACAACAGCAATGCAGCATGCACTGGTTGTAAGACAGGTTGGCTAGGCACACTCAGGATCAGCCTCCTCCTCTTCACCTGATTCCTCTCCTCCCATCCTCCTTTAAGCTGACTCACCCCTCTCTACCAGCTGCACCCAGGTGAAGCCTCTTCTCACCTCTCCTGAGAACTGGCCCAGCCTGTATCAGTTTGCTATTTGCATTAGGACAGCATGTGATGAACTTGTGCCTTTACTTTCCCTGCTGCACTACTGAAAACCTGAAACTTGAGGCATTTCTTGTCATTAGCTATTCTCCAAGGCATTTTCCAGATGACTGTTCAAAGCTAATGAAGTCGAATTTCTTGTCCTCAGGACATTGCAACATTTGTAACCTCAAAAATAGTTCCTAATCTGAACCTTTGATATTTTCTGTAGGCTCCTGAATTTTCTTGACTGTATTTCTTGTGCTCTGTTTCTCTCCTTTTTTCTCTCTCACACATAGATGCAAACCTTTAGATTAAAAATTTTGAGAAGTATTTGAATTATTATTTTTAGCTACCCTAAAAGTTAACATAAAGCCAACCACAAAAAAGACAATGAGAAGCCATTACTTTCTTGTAATCCTTTGTCATTACTGTGTTGATTAAAGAAAATGCTAAGCTGTAGGATATCAGCCAAGCCTATAGAGGATCTATTGGTACAATGAATGAAATAAAACATTAAAAAAAGAAGTCTAATTATGCTTTGCTTGCATCTTTACTGAATAAGAAATACAAAAGGAATTTTATCTTTGTTGTGGTTCAGATTTCCTCATCCTGATCAAATCTGCTCTTAATTTAGAAATATGCTGGGTTCTGCTTTCACATTTTCATTAAACGTTGCTTAGACTTCCTGGATCTAAAGGAAGCCTTGAAATTGGTCATGAAAACAAATATCTCTTGGAACAAAGCACTGGAGCCATTGGGATAGAGGTCCAAATTCAGACCTTATGCATGCACACGGAAGGAATCCAAGGGCAGGCTGGATCTCTTCTATACGTCAGAAAGAAATTATGTGGGAAAGAGCTGTTGACCCCAAGAAGAGAAAAAAAATGGGATCTCCTTCTCACCTGTATTCCTTTGCTCCTGTGCTCCTTCCACCTGTGTTATTTTTCTCTCCTGCATCCCTCAGATTTTTTTCTCCTTATGGAAGTCCTATGGGTAGTTTGGTTTCTTTCTGTCTTAACCATTTCTATGCTTGCTTTGTTTCCATTCCTCTTCCCTCCTGCCTCCAATTTCTGTCTGCTGTCTCTCCTTCCTTACTTGTTCTCTTTGTCTGCTCCTTTTTCATTATATTATTATTTCAATATACAGCTTTAACACAGAGCTCTGGACACCCTCTTCAGTTCCCCTGTGTTCTCTCCATGATCCTCCTTTCACTGTTCTCCTCCCTCTGTTCCTCTGCTTCATTTTTAGCTTCTCTCTCTCTTTCAAACACATTTTTTAACTGCACTTCTTTTTCAACTCCACTTCAGCACCTCATCCTTCATATATTTTGTCCTGTAAAATATTTCTTGAAACCTTTGTAAATAGCAGCAATACAATCCAGGCTCCTAGGTTATCAGCAAGAAATGAGCTAGAGAACAAGCTTTCTCCCTCAAAATTGAGCATTCAACACAAAGAAATACACTTCAGACTGAGAGAAGCACACCTGTCTTCAGGGCATTGAAGAGCTGATGAATGCAGACACTGCTCCAGTATATGGTGTTGAGCAGAAAGATTAATTGCTAGGTGGCAGGTAACTGAGCACATGGATCTGTTGAGGGGTCACAGTATTTCTCAAATACTCTTCAGCTAAGACTCACATTGACACCCACTTGGTAGAAGCATAATATCCTGTCACTGAATACATTTGATAGACTATGAAGCAAGAAGTTAGAGTTTGTCATTGATGATACAGGGCAGGAGTGTCCAGTGGATCACAGCCCACCGGGGTAAAAAACCCTGAGCTGTGGAGTAACATCCTGTAATTTACAGTATCTGTTGTCATGTTTTCTCTTGTGTTCTTTGTTCTGCATCTTGGTCCCACTGGTGTCCCAGCCTGGGCTCTCAGCAGATTGAACCCAGGCTGTGGTTTCAGGAAGCGTACCTGGGAAACTACATGCCAGCAGAGCTAGAGGTGCTCCCCAAGTGGCAGACAAAGTGGCATTTGGCACCCATCAGACTTTAAGTGAAATGACCGGTAAAAGATAAAGATATACCAGGATACTACTTTAGGTTTGGAGTTATTTGCATTCAGTTCCATGACAGCCTTGCTTGCAAGCTGGAAAAGTGCCCTATATATTTCTGCAGGTCACAGATTCACACTGCTTCAACTGTGCTGCATAGACACAAACTAGTAAAAATACCCTTACTCGTACTGCAGTTTTCTTCACAATCTGTGTGCATACAGTGCTAAGTTCACCAGTTCAGCAACCTCTTAAATGAAAATGTAGCATTTCTTTTCCTCATATAGAGATAACAAGGTACCCAAAGACTGTAAAACGACACTCAGGTGAAGTATGATAATGTTCAGAAAATTGACTTCTTTCAAACAAATACGTTTTTTCTTAAAGTCAGAGGAAGATCAAGAATGCTGCTACCTTTCACAACAACTAATTTTGGCACAAAATCATTGTCAAAATTTACCCCTCTTCCATGTTGCCACTTCATGCTTTTTAGATGAAGGAAAAGAAGTTTCAGCGTAAAAATAACCACACACACTTTTAAAAGTGAATTTTCATGGAAACCGTCACATGAAATCTGTCTGTCATGGTTTAGTGAAAACAATGTTTATCAATAGAAACTTCATTCACTTCTTTTTCCTCCTTTTTCTTTTTTTTTTTTCCCTGACAACTTAGAACAGATATAGGCATCTTCATGGCTATTCTTCAGGCACTGAGTGGGCTTCATAAATCTTTATTAACTAATTTGTGCTGTAATACAAAATTGCAGCCTTCTACTTACAATCCGTGCTAATCTCTTATGTGTGATTTTCTTCATAAAGTACCCATATAGCCAGGAATGGATTCCATGCCTGGGCAAAGAACTCTGTATTTGATAAGGAACAAGCAATCCTATGCATTCAATTGATGTAAAGAATAAAGAGAGTCTCTAGGGAAAGAATGACTCAGATGACTGTGTTTTATGGAAAAGATTGCATGCACAAAATGGACTCTCATTTCACCATCTTCCTTTCCAATAGGCTTTGTACTCCAGCAGTAATATTACTCAGAGGACAAAGTGTGTGATGAAATAAGAATGGTGGCTGTAGTAAAGGCAAATATTTCTATATTTCCGTATAATTCTACTGCTAACCTAGATAAAAACGTCAGACTTCTTTCCTCTCACCCATCTCATTGGATGTTGTAGAGAAATGTGTTATTCAAACACACTCCACATGAGATTTCGTTGAAAGAAAAAAAAAATCTATTATTTCTGCTTTTTAAACAAAGTGAGTATTTTCACTTATAAAACTTGAACTGAAAAAAAATTAATGGGACAAAGAGTACAGTTTATATTAGTAATTTACTATAATCATTGTAATGTTTCAGACCAATAAACTTAGTCAGTTGATATTTAATGTCAAAGCAATTACTCAAAATGACATCCATTTGCTAGCCTAAGGAAAACAAAAGTAATAAACCCTTCACTTTCTGCATTAAAGACTCTTTCACACTAGTTGCTATAACGTAGTTATATAATACACGAGTGTAAATATTTAAAAGTGACAACTAAATTATCTTTGCCAAACAAGATTTCTTAACCGCTATTAATCCATCTTTTATTACTACTGTAAAATTAAACCTGTAAAATGTGGGACACACTTAAATGTCTTTAATGATGCAAACTATATCTTTGTTTTTCCTTTCCACTTTCTAGGAATACCTACTTTCTCCACTGGCTTGTGACACTTATGAAGGGCAAAAGCCTGGTCCAAATGAGAAAAGTACAATGTATTCACAGAATCACAGAATCACAGAATCCCAAGGGTTGGAAGGGACCTCAAAAGATCATTTAGTCCAACCCCCCTGCAAGAGCAGGGTAACCTAGAGTACATCACACAGGAACTTGTCCAGGCGGGCTTTGAATATCTCCAACGTAGGAGATTCCACAACCCCCCTGGGCAACCTGTTCCAGTGCTCTGTCACTCACAGTAAAGAAGTTCTTCCTGATGTTAACATGGAACCTCCTATGCTCCAGTTTACACCCATTGTCCCTTGTCCTGTCACTGGATATCACTGAAAAAAGCCTAGCTCCATCATTCTGACACCCACCCTTTACATATTTGTAAACACTGATGAGGTCACCCCTCAGTCTCCTCTTCTCCAAGCTAAAGAGACCCAGCTCCCTCAGCCTCTCCTCATAAGGGAGGTGTTCCACTCCCTTCATCATCTTTGTGGCTCTGCACTGGACTCTTTCAAGCAATTCCCTGTCCTTCTTGAACTGAGGGGCCCAGAACTGGACGCAATATTCCAGATGCGGCCTCACCAAGGCAGAGTAGAGGGGGAGGAGAACCTCTCTTGCCCTACTAACCACACCCTTTCTAATGCACCCTAGGATGCCATTTGCCTTCTTGGCCACAAGGGCACATTGCTGGCTCATGGTCATCCTCCTATCCACCAGGACCCCCAGGTCCCTTTCCCCTTCACTACTTTCCAGCAGGACAACCCCCAACCTGTACTGGTACATGGGGTTGTTCTTCCCCAGATGCAAGACTCTACACTTGCCCTTGTTGAATTTCATCAAGTTTCTCCCTGCCCAACTCTCCAGCCTGTCCAGGTCTGGCTGAATGGCAACACAGCCTTCTGGTGTGTCAGCCACTCCTCCCAGTTTAGTGTCATCAGCGAACTTGCTGAGGGTACACTCAGTTCCCTCATCCAGGTCGTTGATGAAAATATTAAACAGCACTGGTCCCAGCACCGACCCCTGAGGGACTCCACTAGTCACAGACCTCCAGCTAGATTCTGTGCCATTGACCACAACTCTCTGCCTTCTTCCTTTCAACCAGTTCTTGATCCACCTCACTACCTGATCTTCAAGCCCACACTTCCTTAGCTTATCTATGAGAATGTTGTGGGAGACAGTATCAAATGCCTTACTGAAATCAAGAAAAAATGCATCTACCGCTGTACCATCATTTTTATTTATAAGCAGTTAGTATTTAGTTGAAGTCTTTTCTCTTATATGAACTGATGCCACTGAAACCACATTAGCAAGAAGAATTTTCATTCTGAGCAATCATTTAGGTCCCAGTTTTGCAAAACAAGTATCTGAAAGTTAGGCATTTTGTTAGACTAGGAGAAGACTGAGAATCAGGTGATTTTGGTAAAACTGAAGCTATAAAGTTATGAAGTTGGCTTACTTCTAGGGCTGGGAACAAGATGAGAAAGTTATCCGGAGTGTTGACAAAACATGGAACATTTCTCATTGTGCGGCTTGTTGGCTAATGGATGTTGCAACAGGCTGGACAAATCATTGGACACATACACAGTCTTAAAACCTAACAGCCTTCTACTTACAACTTTATAAAAGCTCTAAATAAATCTGTTCAGCAACAGCTGGAACTACAACAAACAATGGTCAATGAGAAGCAGAATACTGAAACTTATTGAAAGTTATGCTTTCAATCAGCACAGAATTAAAAACTGAAATTAAACCATATCATATGGAATAGGATAAAACCTAGAACTAGTTAATTACAGTAGAACTAAACAAACACTGGTACTGTGGTGTGAGCTTAAGGGCCTAATCACATGGATTCCTTTTTGGTACCAAGGCTGTGATTGATTGCAACTAGAAGGGCTAAGATCTATCTGAGTTTAACTATCCTGTGGATATATGGGAGCTACAGGAACCAAAATGGAACACAGCAGGCTCTCAAGTATGTTCCAATTAGGTATCTGGACTATGGCTGCAACTATGAGTACTCAGTACTGCTTGTAGCCAAGTGGTGTAATGGCTGGAAATGGCTGGAAAATGAACCATAAATGTGATGACATTGAAATATGTACGAAGATGAAATATCTCATGAGTCAGTCACTGTAGAGTCATTAAATGACTCTATGCTGCAGAAGTCTTTGAATACCTAAGAGAATGCCTATAGCTTTTATTTGTCTTTTGATAAGTAAGCATGCTCAGGGTTTGCCGCTCTCTCCTCATTGTTTCCAATTATGTTTAACATTGTGTTGTGGTTTAAACCAATCCGCACATCTCGTTCACTCACACCCCCCCCCCTTGCTCCCCCGACTCACGGAGAGTTAGGAAGGAGAATCCAAAGATTGTAGCCCCCACAGGTTGAGATAAGAACAGTTTAATAGCTAAGGCACAACACAAATCACTCCTGCTACTACTACTACAAATAATAATGATACAGCCAATAACAAGTGAAGAGAATACAACACCTCACCAGCCACCGACCCATAACTCACCCCACCCTGCCCGACCGAGCACCGACCGATACCTCCTCCAACCCCCAGAGCTCCAGCCCTTCCGGGTCTCTCTCGGTTACATCCTGGGTATGACGTGCTATGGTATGGAATACCTCTTTGGCTAGCCTGGGTCAGGTGTCCTGTCTCTCCTTCCCCCCGGCCTCCACTCCTCCCATGGCAGAGCATGAGCTCAGAAAAGGCCTTGGACAAACCAAACATTTGAGCAGTAACTCAAAACATACTTGCTATCAGCAACCGTTCCCAGCCCACAAGTCAAACCACAGCACTGCACCAGCTACCAAGAAGGAGAAAAATGACTGCTACTGCTGACACATTGCCTAGCTGTTCACACTCACACTGAAGAGAAAAGGTGTGATCTCTATCTATGCCACACTTTTCTTTGCAATGAAAAGGCAAGAGACCAAGCTAAAGCTATATGGACATAGTAGCAACAAAGGATCTGGCTTCAAAATCACTATTTAGAGAAAGCAATGGTATGAATAAGGCATGAATGACTTTAGGAGAGAATTCAGTAAAGGGGCAAAAGAAGAAAAGAAGATGGACCCAGTATGAAGTCACTTGGTTTCTTGTAAACTCAAAGCACTAGTGAAGTCACCCCAACTGTACCCACTTCTAGACATGACTATCTGTTTTGCAGAATTAAAATCACCAGCACAGTTCGATAACATACTGATCTTTAATCTATAAAGAAGTTTAAATTCAAAGTTTAACAGTATAAAAGAATAACAAACACTTTTAAAACAAAAATACAAGATAACACACCGTTGCACCATTTCCTCCTGCTGCCAAAGCTTAGAGTACACAATTTCTTGGGTATAATTCCACTGCAGACAGTGTTTCCTAACACTTCAGCATATGTTGAAATTGAAATTAAATATCTTTATTTGTAAAAAGAAAAAACTTTTCCAGGTACAAGTTCAAGCCAGGGTGCTATTGTGATTAGGTAGTCACATGTCAGATCCCACATGTTATTTAAACCAAACAAGACAAAATCATTGCTTGTTGCAGCATTCCTGCTTTTTCATGTCAAGTCCTAGATGCCAGCAGTCCATCTACCACTGCATTGATCAACCCAGCTGCTTGTAACTCACAGCTGCTCGAGAGCTGCATGCTTTTTTCTTGGGTCCCCTCCTCTAAATTCACATCCACAAGTTCTTAGTCCCCTCAGGCACACATACAAAAATGCACTGAGGGGATAAATGACAGAGAAGGTATGAAAACATGTGAGAACTTCTTTCAGACAGGAAAGAAAAAGCCTAAGGCAGGGGCAATGTGAGTAGCCCCTCCTGACAGCAACTGCTCATAATTTGTTCAGCTTTACCTCTAGTGGACCCTGAGGTAAACCAAAGAGTTGATGGGGACAACCAGGTGTAGGGGAAGAAAAGGCTGAACAATCTATGTGCCTTCCTTGTCTCTTTATAGTTAGATTTACAATTCTGAGCCATATAAACTCTGCTTCTGCTTTATACTGACCAAAGAAACTTGCTTTTAGACCCAGGCTGAACCAGATTGGAATGACTTTACAATTCACCTCACTCCTTGTTGGTTTGCTGCATTAATAACTCAAGCGAAAACAAACAGGGAAAAATAAAATCCTACCAGGATTTAGAATGGAAGACACCTCAAAAGTGGATAACAGAATATGCTTTTTGACAAGTACCCCAACTGTAAAATGACTGTTTTTAATCCATTAGTGGTTGCATTCTCGCTGTATGATCTTTGGAATGCATAATAATAACAATAAAGATGAAATAAAATATTGCCACCAATAAAAATTAGAATCTGCAAACCCAAGTAAACAGCAATTTACACACTTCCCTCAGTCCTGCAAGCCTGAAACTTCCAACACTGCTTGGACAAAATTGAGAATACAGTAGACTTTTCAGCATAACTCTACTTAAATGACAGTACTGATTAAAAAAAAAAACAAAGCATACTATTGAAACCAAAATACATAGAATCAGGCTTCTATGCTACTATTTGCCAAAAAGCTATTAAAAAAATGGTTTAAATGCAAACTTTTACATCTCCAACACGTTTCACATATTTCAGACAAAAGAATACACATACATTGTATGTGATAATTTTTCAAAACTAGCTGTTACATTTTCACAGATTAAAAAAAAAAGTCTGTTTAAATATTTTGTTTTTTTTTTCTACAAAGTGAATTTACATTTTTAAGTACAAAGTGCAAATACTACAATTGTTTTTATTGCCTTTTGGTGAGGAAACCTCCCACATGTCAGAGATCTGTCTTGGATCAGTAAGCTGTTCACCCTTGCTTCTTAGAAACTTGCTGAAAGAAAGTTGGAGAAATTTACATTATTAATGATGTTTTCAATTAAGTATAAATATTTATCTATTTTTCAGCTGTGTCCACATGTCACTATTAGAATAAGAGTTCTGTACAAATCTATATGGGGAATAAAATAATTCCTGCCCTGTAGTCCTTCTTGGCATCTATGATCAAGGGCATGAGCAGTGTCTTTGCTATTTCTTACCTATGGCCTCTTTAAATGTATACCTGTCAAACACACAGTTTTAGCAACTGCCTGGGCAAGTCCCTGGTGTAATATACCTTTCTATGGCATGTGATGTATAAGGAATGGGCTGATGGCCAAAGTCTTATGAGCAATCTATAGTTTCCTTGTAAACTTTTTGCTAGGCTGCAAAAGACCCTCTGGATCTCATTGACAGCGTGTGTGCATGTACGCCTATGTTTGTTGGACAGGGTGGAGCTGAGCAAGGGAATTATACCTGGCCACTACCCCAGTTCTGTCATATCCATCATGTATTTGACCTCTTATGGAGCAACTAGAGCTGAGACAGTGTATTAGTATATGTAGCTATATCCGCTTTCTTTCAGTGAGCTTGTATGTGCGTGTACATATACAGATGACCACATATATGGAAACAAAAAAAAAGTCTGGAATACATGCCTAAACACACATAAACATATATATAATTGAACTGCCACAATAAACTAGTGGAAAGTGAGCTTTTGAGTGCCCATCTACATAGCAGTGCAAGCCCGATAGCTCCTTCTTAGATGGGTGGTTTCCTCTTAGTAGCTCCTACCCAGCCCAGTTGCTTTTCAATAACTGCAAGTGAAAACTTTTGTGATGAAAGCCACCTTCTGTATTTGCTGCCTTGTATTGTTCGACTTTGAAACTGCCAACAGATGGTTTGCTGAGCCAGCCTTAATTCAAGACTATCATTTGTTAGCAACAGCTTTTAAAATAATTGGTGCTGAGTCAGCAAAATTATCGGACAAAATTGAAAAACGTAGACGCCCTAGGACACTTTTATTACAGATTCTGCAAGTCAGGATCAGATTACAAGAAAAGGGAGAGAACTTGTCATGCTTCAAGTGTAATGCACGTGTGCCAGTAATTGCCATTATATAATTAAAATATCCCCTTTGAATGTTTGTGAGTTCTGACAGGATAATTGTTTTCAGGCTGCCTTGTTTAAAGCAGAAGTGATTTGTGGGGCAAACTTGAAAAGTTAAGATCACAAACATTTGTTTAAACAAACAGAAACTTATCACATCCCTCTAGCTGTGAGAATATTTTATATTCCATCAAAGGTACGTAGGAGGTCTCTGATAGAACCCACAATCAGTGTTGAGCTTGCCTTAGGAAGTGTGAACCTAACATCAAACAAATCAAGAGATAAAGCAAGTAACAAATTGACTAGCAACAATGAGAGGACAATTTCCCTTGGCTTGTGGGGAAGTTCATCTTGGGTTCAGTTTTTAACAAATTAATCTAGCTTTCTGATAGATGGGAAGAGATTAAACACAGCTATGGTTTTGGGATTTTTTTCCCAAATTCCTATTTTCCCAGCTGCAGGGTTACCTGTCTTCATAATATCTTTCTATTAATATTCTTTAAAACAATTCATCATTTACTGATGCTTTCGTGGGCATTAGTTATTTAACTAATACAAGAGTGAGTCAAAAATAGGATGAAGGCAATTCTATCACTCGACCATTCAAATAACTGGCAGACTCAGAAGCCTTTTTTCAGATCCATGCAAAAGTGCGGGGAAGTTGTGCCGATGTTGTCCAGAAAACTGCATCTTTAGTGTTAATGATTATAAAAATAGAGACACACAAATGAAAAACCCTTTCTTAATCTTTTTCTTTTTTTTTTTTTTTTTTTTTGTCTGAGCCACCTGAGTTCTTCCTTTTCAGCGTGTTCTGCTCCATGATTTAAAAACTCTGCTCTTGTGGATTTTGTAGCTCTGAATGCCCTGAGTAGCCAAAATTCTATGAATGACATATACTGGTGTTACTCAGAAAAACAAAATCAAGTCATTGCTGAAAAATGATTGAAAACCAGATCACGGATTATGTTGTCAGGGCAACTGACATTTTATTTGCTAGAATCATTCTGTAGACCTAGCCAATTTTAGTTTTAACATACATCAGCAGACATATACAAATCCTAGTTCACCAGCATCATTTTGCTCAGCCAGCAAAGGCATTTGAAAGTGACAGCTCTTTTCACTAAGATTTTAAAAGGTGTTTAAAGCCACCATATAATAATATAGTGGGGTTTGTGAGACGTATACATTTTCATAGGGCAAGGGAAATGAATGGCTTTGTCCACAAAGTAATTTCTATCAGTAAATTTGTGTCTGCAGTATGACACACAGGAAAATTAACAGAATTCAGTTAAAGCAGAAGGTAAATGAAGATAAAGCAGTGCACATCTAGAAGTGTACATTAATGCTGTTATTCAGGAATGCAGAATACTCATGAGGGCTCAGTTACACTCATCTAATTATCACTAACCTATATGGCAATTTATAATTTACTAGAAACATCCACATGCAAACCTATTCTACTTTGCATTTTATAAATGTTTACTCTGCACCTGTAGTTGACCAATTCAGCTTTCCTTAGATAGAATTTAAGTCAGAATTTGTTAATCATCGTGCTGCTTTACATTTTCTTGGAAAATCTGCAGAATAGAAGATGAATGCAGTTTGAAGATGCAGTGATAGCTGCTAGAACCCCAAGAAGATTATATGGGCACAGCAGGAAAGGATATCCTCCTCTCCTTAATACTCACCTGCCTGCTGGATGAAGTGCTTTCAGTGTTGGATTTAGGGGCCGCTAAAGGAGGGAAAAGAAAACATTATTATGGTTTGAATGTTCTATGTAACATTCCTAAGAATTGAAGCCCTCATTCTGAAAAGGCATTTTTTTTAGAACACAGCTTTCAATAAATAAAATAAAATATTTCAGATCTTTTGTTGAAACATCCACTTATCTCTTTGCTCAACACAGGCATTGCTTCTTTCATGGCATTATATAAAAGTTGAATGACAGCATTTCTTGCCAGTTAATACGTGACATTTGTTTAGGACAGATTTTATCTAGTCAGTGTCAAGCATTTCAAACTTCTTACATCTTTAATAGTAAATATAGCCTATTATCGCAGTGGCAAAGAAGCATGGATAAGTAGACTTGTCTGGAAAGCACTCGTTTTGTTTAAAGATACTGCGTAGGAACAGCCAAAGATATTGTTCACATTTGATCTGTAAAACAAGATTATTGCTGAGTTTTAAGTTTCTTGGTGGCAAAGTCCAAGGCTGCTCTAAACAGGGGAAAAAAAAACAAAAACAAAGCAAATCAATTATTTGAGTCTGCTGTCCCATTTGACTCCACAAACAAAGCTGGGAGGCTAGGAGGAGCTTGCTCTCTTTGTCTTCCATGTCACTTTATTAGTCAGTCAAGCTGTACTGGGACAAAGTGGGACAAAACTGGACCTCGAAAAATACTGCAGCAACAAGTATTCCCCTGAAAAATAATGTTTTACAGCTCTCTGGCTTTTACATGGCTTCAAATGATTCTTGTAAGATACCCAGGTCTCACACAGAATGATAGAGCCACCTCCTTATCTCAGCTCTCACACCTCATGCGACAGGATCTGCCATATTCCTAGAAATGTAACTCTAGCTGTAGTGAAGTGGCAACAGTAGTGAAAGGACTATCAGAAAGAAAAGTTTAATTATCAAACAGGAGAAACTAAACAGAATACTGATATTCCAACAAAAGCAATTTTTACTGTCTTGTCTTTAAAATGATGTCTTTCTAGGAAAGCACCCAAGTGACTTGGTTTAGAAACTTTTTCCAAGTGGATGCCATTATTTTTTCAATGCAGAAGTTCTGAGCTATTTTTTCCCTCCAAAAATGAATATTCTCCTTATTGACTACTTTTTTTTTTTTTTTAAAGAAGCTCAGTAAAAAATCTCCAGTTACAGTAAACATAATTTTTTACTTCAGCTGAATCTGTGCATGATCTTCATATAACTTCATGCATCTTGCAACCTTCTTTTCCAAAAAGGGCAGTTTATCCTAATCTTTGTGGGTTTTTTTTTTCACTAGAAGGAGCACTGGGTTTGCTTTAAGTCTTGCTATAGTTTTCCTCTAAGTCTTGGGGCAGTGAGTTTGGTCACAAATTTTCATGTACAATAAGGGACGAAGGAGTGCCAGTTGCAGCAGAAGTGTCTCGACAAGGATGTTAACATATGAAGTGATCATAATGGCCTCCACTTCAAAACACTAATCTGACAAATAGTGTAAATAAAAAATACTACATTTAATTTACAGCATAAATATAACTACAGTCATCCACCTCTATATACATGGTTTTTTACTTCCATCATCTGAATGAAAACTGCAAGGTATTATCAATTCCACAAAAAACACAGAAAGCAAAATCCTGACTTTGATATATTTGTTTTGACAGATCTGCCTCTGTGAGCCATGGCCACTTTATTATTACAATGTAGAATTATTCTGTCTTTCTGCAGCATTCCCTTTCTAGACTTGATTACAACCAACTTTGTGGAAATATTTTTTTTCTGTCTGCATTTCCCACTTGACATGCTCTCATTTCTTATGACACCTTTATTTTACTGCCCTGGGTTCATTTTGAGCCCCAGACAAACAAAAAAATTAATGTTCTATAACTTCTTACTGTATGAGGACCTACTGTTGTTGTTAACAGTTGTAGGGTTTTTTAACTTATTATCAGGAATTGTGTGACTGAACTCTGCGGGGACCATTACACACATATTAGCTGTTCCTCCTTCTACCAGTTTGATAGCAAGATAAGGTGGCTGTGTACTAGCAACTGTTCCATCTCTTTGGAAGATATCTGCATTCCTTACTGTATCTCTAAACCACATTTGAGAAATGAAAAGTCATTAGAAAGCTCGACAATGTGCTTCCTTCCCAGCAGGAATCCAAAAAGTACAGGTGTGATACTTCCACTCCTTCAGGACACAGTGCTGCAATAACACTAAGCTGGCTTTCGAGAACTGTTGATGTTACTGTATCCTTTTAGGTTTCCTACTGTAATATTTAATGGTCAGAATTAACAGGAAGTTTTGATTCTATGGGAGTGATGATTTGTGTACACAGAAGCAGTTTTCCTGTCATCTGCTCTGAACAACAGCTGCATTAGCTACAGGCAGGTGTATTCTTTTATTTTGTATACTTCTGGTAATTACAAATATCAGACCTAATCAGCTCTCAAGAATCTAGTGAAAAAGACAGAAAAAGTGCTTACTATGGCGTTTCTTTGTTTCTGCTTTACCTTCTTCTTTTGTTACTCCCAAGCAGCCCATTAATTCTTGAACTGACAAGGACTTATCATTGTTAACATCACAATATTCCACAAACTTCTTCACACACTTTTTGGGTTTTGATTTCTTTCTTAGGAATCTCTTAAATGGCTTGATTTCTTTCTTGCCAATATCACCACTGGAATTTTTATCTAGCTGTTTGAAGTACCAGTGGACCACTCTCTCTTCTAGAGTATGATTTGGATCAGGCTCTGAAACCCTGTAACAGAAAACAAGAGCTTCATTTTAATTTTTATACATAAGCCTTAGTTTCTATCTTTATTTCAGAATAGTTTAATCACTGTCAGATGCTTTGTCAGATAAGGTTCCCTGGTTTTGGACACTAGCTTCTTGTAGTGAACCCATTTTTTTTCACTTTGGTCAACTATATCCTAAATTTTACACTAGAACTAAGATTAGAATCTGCTCTTTTTTAACTCTCTGAAACTGTGTTGAGGTTAGCACCATGCTCAGAAAACAGTGCTTTCCCCTTTCATTTCCTGACACAGAGAAAAGTGAAGAGAGAAATAGAAGAGAAAAAGTTTCATAGACGGCAGACACATTAAAACACATACTATACCCAACTAAAGCAGGTCAACAGTCAGCATTGCCAAATACCTAGGCTCCAATTACAACCCATGATGAATGTTCTTAGAGAGAAAACACCCAAATGTAGTGAATTATAGGGTAACTTATAACAATAAATGCCACCTCAGCTTCAGATGTTAAGCTCCTGTCCTGCAGACACCCAAAGTTTAACAGCACTTAGATATTTTTAATTCTGCCTGTGACTGTTGATGCATTGGTTTATTTTACAAGAAACTTGTTAAAATATGCATCAGAAAAGTAGTACACATTCATTAAGTAAAGCCTGAGAGAAGAACAAAGACTGAGACACAGTTGCACCAGCAGCTACAGGTAAATGCTACAGGTAAACGCTAAGCTGTGCTGCTGCTGAGAATTCAGCTATCAAGTGCACCTCTGTTCAGCGCAGAGATTCCATAGTATGAAGTAAACTCTCCTACACAGGTTCTTGAAAATTCACCCTTCATGAAGGCATAAGAAGAATAATTTCTCAAAGCCCTCAACAATTCATTCACAACTGCTAGAATCCTCTTAAAGACACACAAAAGGGATATGAAGCCCACCGGCTAGAAGACAATGATGGATCAGAGACTGCATGAACCATATCCGTGGACAATGCATCCAAAACACTCGTCAGAAACTCGTTCTTCTTGGCCCCAGGGCAACCTAGAAAACAAGATTTATTTTTTTTCTTTTCTTGTTTCATTTTTGCAACATTTAAATTCTAGCAATAATTCAAACTTAGAAATAGGTGTGACTTCCTATACACAAATCCTCATAAATTGTGGACAAGTTCATAACATAATTCAAAGACAAGCATCTAAGTTCAGGTATATATCTGTAACATAGAGCAGGAATAGAAAAACAGCCTTTTGCACTATAGCAAGTGAGAATATGGTTTGCATACCTTGGTTCCCTTTCTTTCAGTTTCAGATACTGTTTTTCCTTCTTTAAGATATATTTTCCATCGGTGTTGTGTTTTTAGAAGAACAGATTTGAAACAACAAAAGTTTGTACATGACACAAACCATTTGAAACATGGACTGGAAGACAACAGCACAATACGTCTTTCAGATTTCCTTTTTTGCCCTTCTGAACTACCAATGCCTTTCTCAACATACATTCTCCCAGTAGACTGGTTTTCCTCTCTGTAAAATCATAACGAACTCTTTGCCACTTCCACTTCCACTTTTCCCTTGGACAGGAGTTAACTCCAACTATATCATATGTAGCACAGTCTGATGCTGTTAGTTACTTGGTCCACACTGTAGGATCCTGTGGTGATGCTAGATCATCCTGATCATTACATTCCCTATGCCAAAAAGTTATTCTCTGAAAGAAACTGACAGAACATTTCAGACACATGATACATCAGATAAATATACACTAAAAGCTCCACTCTTAGAGCAGTGCAGCTGGAGCAGATATATTCATCTGTCAAGTGCATGAATGTTGACACATGGACGTTTGCTTACAAAACACACCTGCTTCCTCTCTTCTGCCCTGGAGCCCTGAGCCAAACACCAGGTCTTTCCCTAGCCCTGTAATAGCTGAGTTAAATTCTAGGATAATACAACAGTGACATAGAGATGACAAGCTTGAAGCTGAAGCCCACGGCAGGACTTTCACAGACAATTCTGTTCTGAAGGCCTGTTTACCTGCAGTTCAGTTCTTAAGTGAAAAAAGGGAAATGCTTTGAAGTGTTGTGGAAAAGAAAGATTAGTCAATCAGTAGGTATTTATTATTTCATTACACTTCTCAGTGACCTCTGGAGAAGTAAGGATTATCTGAACCTGAAAAGCCTCATCTTGCCCAGCAAATTATTTTTTAATACACCCCGTGTTGATCCAAGGAAATGAAAGCTATATTAGCCCTTAGCTGTGTTGCAGTATGAATAGCTCAACTATTATGTATAGCAGAAGCAACACCCACAACATATTGTTGTCTAACACATTCATGCAGCTATGAGTTCCCTGTCTCTTATGTGTTTGCCTTTGGCACCAGGGACATTTTATTCTAGTAACTGTAAAAGGCATATAACAGGAATGCACTAAAACAAGTTGCACTGCACTGAAGTTTCATTTGCACTAAACTAGTTTAATCTGCACTATTAGTACACTTGTTACTCTCTCAGATATGCTCCTCTTCCCTTAGGCTTTAACCAGTTGGGTTCTTTTTTTGTTACAATGGGAAAGAAAGAAAGAAAAAAAGAAAGAAATCCCAACCCAACAGCTATGAATATAATCCTAAATTTGAGTTCAGTGAGACAAGCACTTAAGCTTTCTCTGTAAGGCACAGAAATTAGAAGGATTGCAAAAGATTAATAGGGAGGGACAGAAGACTATACCAACAGGCTCTTGGCATCATTCTGTACATAATTCAAAAGTATTAGAGCAAAGAGCTTGCTGGTAAGTAAAGCTTAGACTCTACAATCATGCAAGTAAGTAAATTGTGCACTGTGACTTAAATTAAGCCACTCAAAATCACATTTGCCCAAAGATGAGTAGGCAGAGCCCAAGCAGTGCCCATGCAGAAGGCACATCCTGTCATGGTAGCATGGTGACCAGCCTGAATCAAGCAACTAAGTGTCTGAGCAAACTAATGAATTCAACACTACTTCTTGCTAGCAGGGATACTTGGCTTGTGGCCCAGAGCTGGTTCTCTTCAAAGGACAGGTAAAAAGAAGTCTGTCTGAGACTCTCTGTAGACCTATCTTGAATAGTAAAAGCTTTATCCATTTCATGCTGTGTTTGTCTTACTGTCATGAGGCAGAAGCCTGAATCCTGCTCCAAACATGAGTTGCGAATTTACAGAGGGGTCAAGAAAAATGTAGACAATGACACCTCAGTGTGTAACAATGCAGCACACAGTGTGGCAACAAGACAGTTCGACTTTTTTTTCTTTCTCCCTCTTTAGTGCATAGATAATGATGTTAATATCCAATTTGACTTAGGAGCTTTTTCAAGTTAGCTAGCATTTTTCAAGTTAGCTATGAGTGAAACATCTGGAAGAAACAAAAGTTTATGCTTTAGGTAGTTTCCTCTGCTGTCCAGAGAGCTGCTGATCGTACATATGCTACAGATGTAGAAATCAAAATCGTGACTTGCCTTGCCATCTCATAAGATACAGCTAGGTAGGGGGAAGTATTGGTTTCTAAATTCACAAGAAATTATGAGGAAAAAACCCATAGTTTAAAGCCTGTCTCTGACAATTTTCTTTAACATTAAGACATGTTTCTAATTGTGTATTGCATAAAGTCACAATAGCATTTGACAGCAACAGAAATCTCTTAGAAATCTCACTGTTAAAACAAACACAATTATTTGCTGTGAAACATTCTAAATTATAACTCTACTACTTAACGTAAAATGACACTCCACAAAATCCTCACCAGTTAAATACAGAGAAAATATTCATTTTCTCCCAATTATAATTTTTGCTGACGTTTGAGCAATCAAACAGCAATTTACCTTACAGAGAAATCTCTGTTCTTTGCAGGTGTTATTAACTCTCTGGAGGCCTCACACTGAGCTTTAATTTTCAACAAACTTGTGGATGAAATAGAAAAACTGGGGGAGCTTTTGCTTGATTGTAATGAATAATTCACTCTTACTGGACTAAATACAGAAAGGGAAAGTCTCTTACGGGAGTCTTATATTTCTTGCTATGGTTTATATACTTCTGTTTCTCCTTCTGCAGTTGCTTGTCCTGTGTGGATTTGACAGCTTACATAAATAATAATTTGTCGTTAACTGGTTGAAGCTGAAACCACATGGAGTTAACCTACAGGTTCAGAGATATAACACAGAGCTGAGTGTTTGCTTTAAGTATAGTTTTACCCGGAGTAAACCTTAGACCAACAAATACATACCACAAATAACACGAATATACAAACACTTCATTTCAGCTATAATATAAAGGTAATCAAAGAATCACCATTATACTTTATATATCTCATATATACATGTGTGTATAAATAGGTCTACCTTTAGTACTCAGGGTGTATTTTTTAAGCTAAATTTGTGGGATAGTTGTCTATAAACCTTCCAAAATATGTACCCAAGTGCCTTGGAGCTCCCTGCTTGGTTGTTAATAATCTACTACTGTCAATCTTTGAAGATGATCTTTCACAGCACATCTGAAGTCATGGCTAGAAAAGTATTTTGTTCATTTCTGTAAAAATGTGATTATAATAGATAAGTTTCATCACTTTAAAAGGGAATTTATATTGATTTTCATGCGAGAGAGGAAACTGTCTTGAGTCATTCACTCAAGTAATTAAAGGCATGACAACTTCCAATTAGCAAATCTAAAGCTTTTTATTCTCTATTTGTTAATATGAATATCAGGCTTAGCACTGCACTCATATATAATGACCACTCAAATACCCCTGAAGATTATAAATAAACTTTGACCTGCCAAAAATCAGAATCATCAGAAATATTCATGTTTCTTTAACATCTTTGACTTCACTAAAATATAGTGGTATACAGGAAAAAAGTCTTCAGCGAAGTTTGTCAGTGCTACTCGTTACCCTGGGAGATCAGATAATACAAGGAAAAATTTTCTTCTACTTTTACTCTATACACACATATATGTTCTGTTCATGAGTTTATTTCTATTTATCCTTATAAATCACAAGTTTGTGTTTCTCTAGATATGCTGAGTGCCCTTCTCTTTTTCTTGGAGGACTTCCTGAGCTCTTCTGGAGACACATTCCAGAAAATAAAAACCCTTCAAAAGATGAGCCTGGGAACTGAAATTTGTAACTCTTCTGGAGACTAAACATCATGGCCTCAACAGAGTCAGTGGTTTTATGGCTCACTTCAGGTTTTCCCTCACTGCATCTCCTGGTAGCATCTCACAAACAGTAATTATCTACCTCTTAGTCTCTATCCTAAAGGGGTTGAGGACATTATCATCTCTGCTTGTTAACATCCCCCAGGTATTACTCTTTTTTAATTTTTTCTCTTAAATATTCTCACCGATTAAAAGAATTAAGTAGAACTCAGAGCCAAATTCTCTGTTATATGTGCTTACACAGATTTTGGAAATAATGAAGTAGAATAGAACAGATGTTAGCTGGAGGGGAGCTGCAAATCCATTGCTTTGCAGCCCCAGATTTCTTTGTCTTACAGGGAAGACTATTATTCCTGAAGCAGGGCAGAAAGCAGATTTCAGTTCTCCACATACATCTATTTTTGTTACTGTTTTAAAATTATCTTTTTGTTCTAATTTGGGGGGGAGATGGAAACAAAAGAGTTAACAAAGCATGATTTCTCAAGGCCCTACCCTTCAAGCCCAGGCATTCATATCATACCAAAGTGCATTGAGTGGGATTTGTCCAACTTGAGCCTGGTGAAATGAGGTGTCTCACCCATAAAAGTTCTTTAAGCTCAGTATAAAAGAACCCATTCAGAAGGCATTCATCCCAGCTACCTTAGACTTTTTCTTAGAGTAGGATAAGATCTCCTTTAAAATGTGGCTCTTCTTTCCCATTAACTTCTGAGGAAGCCCAGACAGCTAACTTACACTCCCAGATGGTGTAAAACTTCTTATGATGAATTCTGTATGTATCTGTTTTATAAGTTCATTTAGGCTCAGACAACTTTTTTATGCTTTGGATAAATACGGTAGAAAAAAGGGATAATGTTCATAGCAGAAACACATATGATCCTACAAACAGTTTTCACAGGAAGCTGAGTGACAAAGTTAGGCTAAAGCATTTGCTAAAAGGAAAAGCAGTTCATTGCTTTTATATCAGTTCTTGTAATATTAATTGCTAAACGACAAAAAGAGAATCAAAACATAACAGCATAACAGACAATGTGAAATTACTAACTTTTGACTGCAACTTTTTAGTTTGTTTTCTTCCTTCATGAGAGTTTGAAAGACTTTTTTAAATTTCTTGCTGCTGACAGTTCTGAGATGTCACTGTGAGAACAAGCAGGGGATGAATCACCTAGAACACTGTAATCTTCTCAGATGCCATCCAAAACTCAAAGCAGAATTTCAGAAGGTCTGTGGACCATATCTGCCTTTTTTAAACATTCTCTTGTAGATTCTTACCTTTCTAGTTTTGACTGGGAACAGGAAAAAGATTTGAAAATTCTTATGATAATCTTGCCTAACTGGACACAATGCAGCTGATGTTTTTAGTAGGTAGTCACTGCTTACACAATATCTGCACTGGTCTGGGAGGCCAAAGACATTTTAGCATGTTGAGAAGAATCTGAAATTCTGAGCATTTAGGGTCAGCCTGTGCCAATCCAAAATCCTAACCTTTAGAGAATGGTTGCCTTATGTTTAACCATAGTAATGTCCATCCAGCTCCAGTGTAAGAAACACAAAGTGTTTGGCTAAAGTATTGGCACGGTAATACAAGTCAATCAGTCTACTGATTAGAGCACAGAGAGACGAGTTTCAGGATTAGAAAAGGGCCCCAAAAAGTCCAGAAGAGAAAAGCAACTGGATCCAATTTTCAAAATGCTATACTTCTGCTTTACATACCATATTTCATGACTGCCTGTCCCTGCTGGTACTTCTGACTGCAGTAACACTTTCAACAACAGCTTACTAATGGAAAGGTTTTGGAATCCAGTTTTCTATAGTATGGCAGGCATCCGAATCTCCATATTATCACTCTGAGAGTCTTAACAATTAACAACCAATATTACTTAGGGAGTCAAAATGTAGTCGTTTTTAGTAGACATTTATTACTTTCAGTTCACTTGTATTTTCATCATGCTGTTATGTTTCCTCTCAGGAGGTGGGTATGAAATAACCATATTTAATTACCTACATTTAAATAACCATTAAAAAGGAAAAGCTATTACAAAAAATGTATGTTGTTGCAATTATGGAAGTGACCTCAGAAATAAGGTGTATAATTCTGGTCTCCTGCTGGAAAAATTGAACTACAGGGACTTGCTTACTGGCGATGGTTTCTACATTACTTAATTGATCTGAGCAGCCTGCTCCTCAGAAACATGCATGAAAACCAGTTTTTTCTACAACCTGATGTTGATTTTAACCTTCCTGGATATCTCTTACTGAGACACCACTGGAGACATCAGCTGAAAATCCCAAAAGCATTCACTCTCAGCAAAAGCCAGAAAAAAAGATCTCTATTAAAATACTGAGAAAGCAAAAAGATGAAGGAAATACAGAGCTGAGTTAAAAACTGTTGGCCCAGGAGCACAGATTCCTGTGAGAGCTATTTTCTAAGAGTCCCTCCCCACAGAGTGGTACCAGGTTTCAGAGAGAAGAGCAGAACCTTCATGTCAGTCTGTTGTTCTTAATTTATTTTTCTTTTTAACCCAAATGTGGATTGTACAGAGCAATGACTTCGGGTCTGCCTATCCTTGAAATGAAAGTAGTGACAGAAATGTGAATTATGAAGGTAACTGCTTCAGAAAACAGTTTTGTTTTCAGAAAACATATTGTTGGATGGTGCCAGGTAAGCTGGAAAACTCTATGGGGAAGGGAGAAGCAGAGAGGAAGAAGAAGATCTAGCTATATTGCAAGCAGCCAGGTGAAGTATCAGAATCATAGAATCATAGAATGGTTTGGGTTGGAAAGGACCTTAAGATCATCTAGTTCCAAACCCCCTGCCATGGGCAGGGATGCCTCACACCAGACCATGTTGCCAAGGCTCTGTCCAACCTGGCCTTGAACACTTTACCCATACTTATTTTGCTTATACATATAACCACAAGTACTACATTTGAATTAGGACAAATTTTCATCAATGTTATCTGATTCTTTTCCCCCTCCCTCCCATAACTGGAAAATGGAAGACTTAGAAATTGGATTTCTGACATAAAGAGGAGCTGAGAATATAGGGAGTCAGGCACGGCTATTTCTTGGAGCATGAACTACATACTATGTAACTCAGGGCAAGTTTTTACAGCAGTGATTAGAAGAGGTTTATAAAATGGAAATCCTGCAAGTAACTGAAGTGAAACAAGAGTCGTCAAGAACAGCTAAAGCATTACTTGAACACTATGGAATGAACCAATCCTTGGAAACCTGGCATAACGAAAATATCTCTCTCTCTTTATGTAATATTTAATTTGGGATTGGCAGTTGTTACCTTTCTGGACAGTTTCCATTAAACATGACAGAATTCCTCTGCAAATTCCATTTAAAATCTCACTGGCTCATCCTTTGTTAAATAAAAAAAGCTGTACAATTATTAATACAAAAACATAAAAACAGCCTTACAATTGTTTACTGTGAAACTTTTACAAGGTACGATATTATGCAAGAATGAAACACACTTAGTTCCTGCTGAAGGAAGTGGGCATCCTATGACAGACTGAAGGCTCAGGCCTCAATAAATAGTTACTATTCATTTAATTTAAGAATTAAGACCCACTCCCAATTTACCATTACCCAGGTCACTTCTCCAGGGTCCACAGAGGAATGTCTCTGTAGCTACAGCAGGTTTCTGAGCAACTTTCTTTGCAAATTGACCTCTATTTGGAATGAATCCCCCAAGCCACAAATAACACTGTGTACCTCATTAAACCACAATAAACTGATGTTCAAGTAAAGATGAGCTTGACTTCATCCCACAAAAAGGACAATTCAGCGTTAATCATGCCACCCTTAATTTGCAATTTACAGTAAGTACCAAGAAAATTAACACATAGCACTTGGTTGCAAAGATCCTGCCATGACAGCAGCACAATGGAGTAAATTAAAGATGGAGATGAATGTAATTAGTGTTCTAAAGTGTCTGCCAGGAAAAATGCAACACAGCTGACTTCATGTAAAATAGTTTACAGCATGCGGTTTGATTACAAAGTGCCTTGGGTCTTTTTACAGCAGGGATATCCAATTACATGATAGCACTCCATTATGGATTATGAGGACGATTTTCTTGCTGGACAACTACACTGTATGCTAGTTTTACCATGTACACCATGTGGTCTATTTCCCTCATGTGCTGCATGTCCTGCACTTGATCAGAAACCCAGATAGGAATATCCTGCAGCCATGCCAAGGCCTGGATTTCCTTGCATTTGTGCAGAAGTCCACTCTGCTGACTTCAGGAAAGGTTGTGGACTTCAGTGTTAATCAGGTTGCTCAGGGTCAACGGGTCAGTCACTTGCTATTATCACTGACAGGGCTGAGGAGAGAGGCTATTGAAAAGTGAAAACTGTCTCAGGTTTACTGACCATGAGACTCGAGAGGAAACAGATAGAGAAGTGTCCTATCATACTCCTCCAGCAGTCAAGCTTCGTCTGCAATAAAACATGACCCCAATTTATACACAGGCTGACATGACATGACATGCTCCAAGACTGAGCATGTGCTCACAATTATAGGAGCGTGCATGTCCCATTTCTGGAGCAGGCTATTTGTTGATAACACAGCAACAGCAACACAAGAAGGAGGTTCTCATGCATCTTGATATCTGCTGCTGCACAAATGGAGCGAGATGGAAAAAAGACATCCCATTATATTTTTGTGCCCTGGGCACTGCAGGGGGTAGGTGAAAATACAATCTGGATGTACAACAGCAGCATCCCAAATGTCCATACACAGCAAAACTGAGTTCCTCTTGTGCAAGTATAATAACCTGATTTGCAGCCATGCATTTTGCAACAGTAAGTGCTTGCCTGTTGGTGAATGGAAATAATGCCTCTGATTAAAATTCATAAACCCATTTGTATTCTAACTCTCCTGTGAATACTTCAATATAAATATGCATACTTTAAAGTTGATTTGGTAAACAACAGTCATTTTCCATCTCAAGGGAACAAATGTAAAAGCACTCTTATGCAAAATTAGAGGTCCACACTTCATACCTGGAGATATCCAGCCATGGAAATTCCAACAAAGACCTTCAGTCCATGAACTTCATATGACTAGAGTAAACTAAGCACTCTGCAGATGACTATAAAAGGCTTCACATGCTAGATTGTCAAAAATCAGTATGTGTTCTACTGCTGGCTAAAAATCAGAAGGCAGAGGAGAAAGTGATAACAAAAGATCCTTAAACCTTTAAAAATGCTTGGGATTAGATTAAGAAATTCAACATGTGTGTGTGGATTACAAGGGCAAGATAAACAGTTGAAACCTATCTATTTCTGTCAACTGGTATCAGCACATTCACAGAGAGTTTTACAGCATGGTTCAACTAAGCATACCACCACAAAAACAAAAGCTTAAGCCAGAACAATTTCTTTATGGGAAGCAGGAGGACATTAGTATATGGTAACAATAATGAAAAGATACAAGCATGGAAATTAGAGAGAACCAGCTGGAAAGCCAAGGGAGAAAATAGAGGTATAGAAACCAGTGGGGGAAAAAGGCTGCTTGAAAGTTTCAAGTGAATTCACATGGACAGCCTCACACAGTTCACACAGACACCTCAGACAACACCAACACTGACAGAATATTAATCTTCCTCCCCCATTCTCCTCCAAACAAAACTAGTTCATTGAGATAGCTCTGCTGTTCACATGAGTAGGCTTCTGCTGGTTTTATTTTCTCTGCTTCTGCTAAAGCCATGTGTATAACATAGCTGAATCTCTGCATCTTTAGCAGCATTTGCAGAGACAGAGGGATTTCATATCTTCCTATTGCTTCTGGAGCTCTCGGTATGTGACCATGAAGTAGCTCTCTCCAGGCCTGGCTACGAAACAATTCCATCATGTGGAAAGTGTCAGGATTGGGTAATTTAGATTTTACGCCAGTGCAGAATGGGCTTTTTTGTATTCTGTCTTTTTTTTTTTTTGAGAACGAAACACTCCATCCCATCTTGGCCAAATAGCTTGGTGATGAGGGCACGCAGCTGAGATGAAGGAGACTGAAGTTCAACTCCCTGATCCAAACCAGGCAGAACAGGGAGTTGAAACCTGGCTTGCTGATATCCCAGTGGAGTACCCTAATCTCTGATACTAGAGAGCCAGGTTCAATTCCCTGCTCTGTCTGGTTTGGATCAGGGACTTGAACCTGGGTCCATTCCTCTTCAGCTGAGTGCTCTAGTCATCATGCTATTGTGTGTCTACAGAAGGGTTCCTTTTGTTGTGAACAAACTCCAGAACAAAGAGAATGTCAGAAACCACTTCTATTGCTACATTAAAACATTTCCCTCCGAAAAAAATAACAATAGAAACAGACTGGACAGAATGTTCCTTAAATTAGGGCTTAATCCTGCATGGTGTAAAGAAATGCAACCAACATTCTCCAAAAAGCCTGGCAAATACACCAACAAACATAGTGCCCTCACTAGATCAGATGAATTTATGAGCTTAAAGGAAAGCACTGGCTTCAGTGTTCTGCTGGATCGAGGCCACTGCGCTTTTCACGCTGAAGAGTCAATTTCTCAGTAAATAAATTTTTTGCCTTGCATGTTTTGGACTCAAGGTTTTCTGCCTTACCAAACAACAGAGTTATGGGAACTGATGTTTAAGCAGCACTTCATCTTTCTGCCATAGTATAAGCCACTGTTTAAATATTCTTTCAGCAGTGCATATACACAAGAGAAGCCTGTTGTTTGATATAGGAATTCATTAAGTCTGTTGGATTTTATTTTCTCTTTAAATCCATTCTATTTAAAATTAGGTATTTAACTTGTCTATTGTTGAAGATAAATGTTTCACTTAGGAGACATAAAGAGGGTAGACAAAACAACTTCCAGTGGGATAAAGCTGAATTCAGAGTACAGTGGAACTTGGGGTTCTCATACAGTACCTTCAAACATCATCAGATTTTATGCTTAATGACATAACTTAGCAAAGCACCTAGGATTGTCTGTAATACTAAGTGTATCTTGGGTTGTTCTGATGCTTGTGGTCTGCTGTAGCATCATCAGTACGGTCTAGGAATTTCAGGGATGTGTAAAGATAGAAATATCTACCAAGAAAGGGGAGAGGCAGGAAGTTCCAAATTCAAGTTTTAAAACAATTTTTAGTGACCTTTAGGTTTTCTGGTTTTTGTTTTTTTCTGTATGAAAAGGATTACTTTCCATCTTTCAAGTATTTGAGACTCCAGTGATGCCGCTGATGTGTTTTGAAATGATTACCAGGGAATACTGAAAAAGAATATAACTGCCTTGCTATCAAGGCATGTTTTAAGAATAAGCTGCTCTTTTTTATGACAGGCATTTATCTGTAGTCTTTGCTGAAAATATAATGAGTATAGAATGTCCTCACTTTATCTGTCCTGCATTACAGTGTTCTGCTTTATCTGTAAACAGAGATAAATCGCAAAGAAGGCAACTGGGGGTAGAGGGGCTGCAGAATGAATCTTGCTGTTGAAGAAGGGAGTTCAAATTTTGGTTTGGTCACAAGCAAATTAATCCAATCAATTTCCACTGGCCTCCAAACTACAAATGTTACTTAGGGAAAGTGCTGAAGCTAAACAAATGAGAGAAAAAAAAAACTATATAAAACTCTGAGGGGAAACTTGACCTGAACCTATGCACACGTTCTGAATCCTTACTTTAATATTAAATATAATTGTAAATAAATGCATCAGAAAAATACATGTAATTTTATGGTAAGAAATGCATGTGTCTCCTCTCACATAAACCTGTTTTCTGACCCACTTCCCAGGGCGACTTTCCTTTAGCAGATGGTAAAGAATCAGAACAGTGTGTATCTGTTCACATTCCTCCTTCTCTCCCCAGCTTTTCACATGAAGCTGCTATCGAATGAAGCCTGCCCGCAAGATACCCCACAGCCAGATATGACTGAGCGCTAGCAACAACAAAGCATTCACCCGAACGCTTAGCTAGGTCTCCAAGCTTAAGGCTCAAGCAGCTGAGGAATTTGACAAAACAAGGTTTCACTGTAGAAGAAACCATACAGTTTTTACTATACCAGAAGAGTCCCGCTTTCCCAAATAACCCTAGTTTCACCAAGCCACCTGCCTATGTCAGGGTAATTAATGAACTTCAAAAGTAAAAACAACTTGCGATGAACAGTGAGCCCTGTTTTTCTAAAGCCTGGAAATGCCAGCACCACAGCAGTGTGCCTTCTTTTCACCAAGCCATACAGGGAGCTGTAAATTAAAACCCGATTCCTGGGCCCTACATGTCCAGCCACTGAACTGCACATTAATCTCTTTCCTTGACTCAGCTGCCAAGTTTGCAATAAGTCTGTGTGATCCACACCTTGAACCATGAGCTGGCTCCAAGACTACTGTGCACTCTGTTAATACAAGGGTCAAGATACCTGTCTTAAGAAATCGATTTTTAATAGGATCTTCAAATGAATGATTATTTTTTTTTGTAATCCCTACTGGATTAAATTTTTCCTATTGACAAATGTATCTAGTGAAAAAATGCTTTGTATAAATCCTGGACAGTTCATAGAATTAATGAAATAGATTTGCAAACCTGTGAGACAGATGTTGTATTTCTGTTTGCCTTCAGGTTTTTTTAATCAAAGAAGCAAGAACAAGGGAAAAAGAAACACAGAAGACAAAAGATGAAATCAGCATTGTGCCAAACAAAGAAGAGAGTCAAAACAGAGAACATGATTTCAAACAGCTCATAACAGACTGGCATTTTAGTGTCAGCAAAAAAATAAACAGCTCAGCTTGCAATAGGAGAGCATTGGAGTTTCATGAAAAAACCCAGTAAAAATTAAAGTAAACTAGGAAATAATGTATTTTTTTATAAGAGAGACTATCTTCCTGTGATTCATTAGAAACCAGACTAAGATCTGTCAGAGAAACACAATTCCTTTGAAAATCTGACGTTGGGATTGCATATCTAATATTAATTAGTTTTATCCATGACTCTGTTTCAAATTGATATGGCAATGTCAATGACATCTAGAGCATGAATTCTTTGTAGGCGCTCTTTAAGTTTTTTAGATAACCCCAAACTCTACAACCCAGTTGGTGTTCTAATTAAACTGAAGTATGCTTTACACAAACAGATAGGAAAACTAGGATTTCCCTAAACTATTAAGGAGCAGGAGAGATATTCACCAAAAGTTCTTAATTAACCAAGCGTCCTAGCTTGCCTGGAAAAAAAAAAAAAAAAACAAAACTACACACAGCAGATACAAAGGGGTGGAAAATATGGTCATTTCTAGTGCTGTGCATAGTAACCTACCACCCAGTAGCTTTCAGGTGCATGGAAATCACTGATAAATGGAGGCACATTGCATGTGCAGTGAACCTGACATTGCCTGAGGCTTTTGAGGACACAGCACAGAATAACTGCTCTTCCCTGGAGGAATGTGTCACACACCAACCTCTAGGCAAACAATGTAGGCACCTACATGTGCCTAAAGGAAAGGTGGGTTGGCCAGGGCAGTTCATCCCACTTCTTGTAGGATCACTGACAGGTCTCACTGATAAGAAAAGATACAAAGAGCTGATTCATCACATCTTGCCCCTATCCCAGACTCATGCCTGAGCAAGCTGGCTGCTGCCACATGTGGAAGGAGTTGATTGTCCTAACTCAGCACAGGTGTGCCCAAAGCTGGTGTCACCCCAAACTCACCTCCCACACCCCCTCTAAGAATCCAGTATCTGAGATGCCTCACTCCAGAGCAGGAGAACAGAAGCAGAGGAATGAACATTTACTCAGATATTTGGAGGGCAGAAGACATGACATCAGTCTCCAGGAAGAGTCGGTATTTCTGAGAGATACCTGACTGTACCACTGACACTTCTTGAAATCTTGTAACACTTTTTTCTTCCCTTTTGTGAAACAAAAATGCTAACAAAAATATCAATGTTCTCTACACTGAGCTCTTTGTAGGGTTTGGTAAGTACACTGTCTTGATTATTAGTGTCATTTATACTGCTTTAAACCCTGACAGAACTGGTTACAATGAGATTACTTTCAGTTGAAAGCAATGAATTAGAAGTTCATTATAAACAAGAGATGAAGATACAGCTCACACAATGGATTCAGTTCAACTCAGTATGTGAGAAAACTCTTTACTGAGCTGGCTTCAATATATTCATAAGTAGAACCTGTTTAAGACCCTTTCATAGGAGGGCAAGTTGAGACGCGTAAGAGGATCTCTGTGTGTACACATGCATGCTACTATAGACAGATTAAAATTTAGAGCTATGTAAGCTATCACATACAAGCTTTTAATCTCATAAATCAAAACCACATTATTTATGCATGGTGAAATTAAAAGCACACATCACCCCAACAGAACACCAGTAGAAACTATACTCCAATGCACTTTCACAAGACCTATACAAGCACATGTTATTTTGGGAAAACAGAATCCCATACTCTCTTGTATAAATATTTTAGAGAGTCTTAAAACATTTCATTAGTAATATTTTTGTATCCTTCCAGCTCTTTCTTTGATACTTTAATTCAGCTATACAGATCTCAAAGGGAGCTAAAAATTCTAATAAAATGCTCCTCTAAATAACTGAAAATTTACTTTCTGCTTTTAGAGCCTAACAGATCAAGTACCAGATATACAGAAAAATTTCCAGGGGTGGAAATATGCGCTACATATCTTAATGGAAAAAACAGGAATCTTCTCTTTTCAGTGGCTCAGATCTTGTTTCATGGCAATTAAAGTATTATTTCTCTGAACTGAAATTTAGCTGAAATAAGGGGATAGAAATGTCCAGCATACATGAAGGAATAACGTTTTTTAGTCACTTGTGATTATTTAGATGCACACATATACACATGCATACACAGCTTTTTATGATGCCTTCCAGCTTGAAATGTGGAAAATGCGAGACACATAGGAATAATGGCAAATGAGATTGCAGAACTGAATGCTAAATGCAATTAATGTGTTAAATCCAAAATGCGGTATATTCTTTTCACCACCAGATATGTCATAGATATAATACAGCTATTACATAGTTGAATATGACAGACAATAGCTCTGCTTAGGTTCTGCTTTTCTGTTCACAGAGCTAGCTACATTTTTCAAAATCCAGGTTTATTTTCTGTGAACAAATTTACCCTGCTCTATTTTCTGTTATCTGCTATCTGAAAATCTGCCCATTTTCTGTTATAAATGTAGATGGCTACAAAACCAAGGAACTCTTTGCTTATTGGTACTTTTCCTCATAAATTTCACAGCACAGAAGGATCTGTAGTGGTGAATATGTCATTAAAAAAGCTGATGAATATTCACTCTGATTCTTACATGATTTTGGTTTAATAAGCTTTGTTTTGCATTTAACTGTGTTCCAGAGTTAAAGCCAAGTTGGATCACTATCAGCAAATCTGAATTCTGTACTCAAGAAACCAAAAATTCTGACTCTTAAGGATGGATTCCATAACTCGCCAGTTAGGGAATAGGAGTAATAGCCTGGGACTGAATAACTCTGCCTTTCCACTGGTTCTGAATGCCTGCATCTAATTTAGCAAAAGGAGACTACATAGCACGTAGACTATCAAGGGTTATGGAACCAACCTAAACCTTCATCCTACAAACACTTATGCCTGGACTTAACTTTACAACCACATGTAAAGGTTGCTTTGATTTTAATGGAACTAATCACAAGAAGAATGTGGGTAAGTGTTTGCAGGATCAGGGTTCAGTAGGTCATGAATTGTGTTTTAGGAATATTTACAATTAATTGCATGTGGATGACTTACAGAGCAAGAGGCTTTACCAGAAGACATTTCTAGATAGCAAGCAAATTCAAGAACTTCACAAGCACAAAGGGCAAAATTTAAGTAATTTATTTCTCAAAATTATTCATGTTTTTTTGCCATATGCTAACATCAGGAATCTATGAACAGTAGCACTCCTGCTGAGCTATAGAGAAGAAAATTTCTGAATCTTTGTGAAGCATGCTGAATCCTTTGAAAGAATTCCCAGATGTTTCTATGGAGTAATTTCATTTCCTCCTTGAGGGCTCTCAGTTATGGAGGCCTGCAAGTCGTATTGAACCCAAGGAAAAACATCATGTATTTGAAAACCACTGAGATAGTCTTGTATTCACTGTCATATTTGAGAACAAGAATACTTGTTCTACTTCACTAAGCCCAAAGTAATGCATTCTCCAGTGTCTAAATATCTGATGCAAAAAGGGACCTGGAAGAAAGCCAGCTGGCTTAAACTCAGCCAGTGTGAAACAGAGGTGACACATGCTGGCAGACTGAAGCACTTTGAAGAATTGGCAGGAACTTTCACTGCCTCTTCAGTTGATGGCATCTGTCCACCCACTGTCCAAGTGGCTTTGCGATCAGCTGGACTGCAAATTTTCCAGGCATCATCTTGTTATTGTGTTTGCACAGTGCCTAGAACACTGGGATCCCAGACTATAAACTATTGTCATACAAACAATTAACTGTACTAACCATGGAGACTTCCCAAGCTCATCTCTGGTCCCAGGTTCTCCATATTGTAGGAGGTATGCTGTCCTCTGTCTCTGCCTAAGACAAGGTCGCAGCACCTCCTTACCAAAACATAGCATGTATAGTTAATCCTGTCTTTGACCCTGCATGACTAGTAGGACAACACCTGGCACTACCTTCGAGCCTCAGCTGGAAACTCTGCTTAATGCTGATACTTTACTTTCTAAAATAGATCCAACCTCAGGGAGAGCATGCAACACTAATTTTGCCTCTTACACCAGTGACCGGTCTTCTCAGGTAAGCCATGCTAGCATGTAGAAAATAAAGCATCCAATATGCTCTCTAACGGTCAGAGGCAGACTTTTTCTCAAAAGTGAAGAGAAAGATTAGTGCAGCAGGCTAAAATAAAAATCTTTTTCTTCAGAGAAATATACCTACTAATGTGAGATCAGAGTATAAACAAGTTTGGCTACATCTTCTTGACTCTCCTTGACGAGCTAAGCTTACTGCTTGACCCTTTCAGTCATCAGCCAAAACTGATGTTATTTCTGTATTATACATTAACTTACTCAAAATGTTAGGAAGTGGAAATTCTTGCACTGGCTTACATTTTCACAAACCCTAACCTCATAACTCTGCCTGGATTTCAAAAAGTTACTGTTTGATACAAAACACAAAATTACTAGAGTGGTTTATTACCAGTACAGGGTATTCTCAAAGTTGCTGGGAACTGAAAATCCCTTTGAACCCATTGGGAACGAAGTGCTGATTTTGTGTGAAAAGTGGAACATTTCTCCAAGTGACTAAATGCCTAACCGGTGTTGCTTCCTCTTCAAAATATAGCTGCAGATATACATCCATTCATAAATGAAAATATTTCTTTTTCCCTGTCCACAGATTAAACTCAAGACCTGTTTCTGCCAGATAATCAAGGAGAACTTGTATCCAAGTATGAAAACACAACTCAGCAAAATAGTCATTTTATAGGGAACAGCCTTACAAATCAATGGCATGTTTTTATTCAGTTTATACTCTTATCAGATGAAAAAGGAGAAGCCCCATACCATACATCTTAGAGGAAATAGTGTATTATTATGCAACTCCCACCCACTGTCATGATAAGGTTCAGGTGTCATTTTTCATTATGATTACAGCCCTGGCAGGCTAAAAGGCTTTGCCTTTTCCGTTCAGTTATATGAGTTTTTCCTGTCATCTTTCAGATTGTGAGTTGGTAACGACAGCAGGCATTCTGGCAGAAAACGCTGAGCTTATTCCACATCAATCTTCCCCTCTCCTTGTGCTATTTTCTCTAATCCTCACACAAAAACTGCAATCCAGTTGCTCCAAGTTATTATGAGATACCCTTCCTTGTCTTCACTGTACCAGAAATTATTTCAAGATATTTTAAATATATTTCTTGAAGATTAGTAGCTTTAGGAATACAGCATCAAAGTGTATTCTATGAGGGCAAATATTTTAATCCTTTTTAGGTTCCAACATGATCAAGTTTCACTTTGCTTATGCTCTGTCCTTATGGTATTAGAAAAAAAATAAAGATAAAAGGTGAGTAAATATATTGTTCAGTAGAAAGGAAGGGCTCTCAGTTCCAAAGCATCTCTTTAAATCCCCAGTGAGGGCTCTGATGGCTCAATACTGACCAACAGAAATCTCTTGAAGTACAGAGTATTGGTCCATGCACAGAGGCTTGGGGCTTATCATCCATAAGCAGGGCTGAGCAGCCTACATCGAGTGATAGTTTAAGGAGAATTAAATTTAAAATATCGTTAAACTAAACTTGTTTCACAAAGCCATCAGTCATTCCTCTTCGCCTCCCACTGACCTGATATGCAAAGTATAGGCAATAATTCAAATACTTAAGTGAAATAAATGAGTATCTGAAAAATGCAATTTTTCAAACAGATGCTCTCATACCCTATTAGTATTGTCAGAGTTATTTCCCTGTTAAAAGCACTTTGGAGTGAAACAGTGCAAGAAAAACTGTTGCTGTGTGATCCAATCTCAGCTGAATACCCTCGACCACAGCAGAGAAAAAGCCAGGCTGTATCTCACTGCTTGTGGGATACTACAACTGTTCATTTTCATGATCTGTTCAGATAAGATGGCAATTACATCATTCAATTTAAACAATTCAAATATATTCAACCACTGATGTTAGTCATACTTGCTCCCTCTACAGTCAATGGAGACAGGCACCTTCAGAAAGAGATTCAGCCTAAACCAAATACCCATGGGACACACAGACATAATTCTCTACTCTACCTTTAGATGTTACAAAAAATGATAATTTGCTTGACTAGGTAAGAATGAATACCTTGTGTATTTTTCCTGTCTCTTTGATGTGATGACTACAAATCTGCAACAGACAATCCTACTCTGACGAGTATGGTTTGACTAGTAATACACTCTAAGTTTCATCCAGAAAGGCAGTGTGTTACTTCCTGATAAATGCTAACCTGACATGGCATTAAAAAACCTGCCCAAACTTTCACTTTCTTGCATGACTACTTCTGCTTTTAGGTAGGAAATTCACTGTTTTGATAACTTTTAATATGTGTGCTCCTTCCTATAGGTAGTTCAGATATTACTGAAAGCAAAATTATGCCACATAGAGGTAGGGAACTGTTAAATATAAGCACAGATTTATAAAGTGGCTAGAAACTTTGCAGTAAAAGACAAAAAGCAAAAAAATAAACAAACAAAAAATATACCTCTCTGTATTGGCTCCACAAGTTAATAATACTCATAATAATGAGATTGTTATCCATGATGCTGTTCTGATTATTTTAAAAGAAAAAGAAAAAAAAATGTATTCAACCAAAGCTTTTTCACTGACAGATTTAGAATACAATATGTACTAAAGTATGGATTAAATGTCTGGACTAAAATGTATAGATAAATTAAAGGTAAGAATTAAAATATCTTCAATGTCTTTTTTCTGCTTTACTGAAGTTTTATGCTGGAATAGGTCTCAGTTTATTACTTCTCACTGAGGGGAACACAAATATTTTTACTGCATGTGTATTTATGCATTTATTTATTTATGTATACAGCCATTCAGTCCAAAATAAAAATGTTCCTAGTAGAGATGGAAAAAAAGAGTCCAACTTTACCAGAATTGATACCAAAATTATCAAGTGCAGGGGGCAGCATTTGACTCCATATTTACATCATTGATAGGTAAACCAAAACAGCTTCATTAGTGTCAGTGGAAATTTTCTGATGTCAACTTAGACTTAGAAAAGGCATTTCTGGGGGAAAGCATTGTTCCACTTAATCATTCTTTGGCTCAGAAGGCAAAAACCATACTCAGATACCTAACTGGACAGTGCTGGTGCAAACAGTGACTGTAGAGATGCTGGGTGACAACCTCCAGGGAAGCCAGCCAGGTACAAGAAAAGAATCTCCCTTTCTGGTCATGCTGTCACTGGAGATGTCCCACTGAGAGCAGGACCCACTGACACAGAGCATCAGAGCTGGCAAGGCTGCTCTACTTAACAAGGGATTTGTCTGAAAAGGGAGGACAGCAACAAGTGAGGTAAGAAGCAGAATTTATAGTCTTTTGCACAACCTCCAGCAAATGAAGTTACTATTTATTACTCCTAATATAGCCCTTTGAAATAAACATAAAATTAGAGGTTAATATTAAATAGAGCAATGAATGAAATTGCTGAGCCAGCAGCATCACCTTTAATTAGCCAGCTTTTCTCTTTTGTTAGTTGTGTTACAATTGTGTCTTTCACCAGCACTTTACGAGTTGCTCAGACTCACTGTAATTGTTTTAGACAAATTCACACATAACTGGAAATTACAACAGTCCTTATGTGTCTGAGCAAATTTTTTTTTGTTTCAGATATTAATATTTCTGCTTTAGGTTGGGAAAAGACATTGTTTTGTTAAGACAAATTGAGGAATAAAGCAATATGAAGAACTGTGGTCAGACCATTGACAATTAAAGACAGGATGGGTAGAAGAGGGTGAGCAGGAAATAAACATGATCTGCTGAGCCTTCAAAAATAACTTGAAGGCTTCCCTTTTTCTGAAGCAGAACTGCCCACTGGGAGAGTACAATATAATCATGTAGCTAGACAATAGGGTAATAATATTGAAGCTACCAAAACCAAAGGACCAAGAAAATTGTTTTGGGTTAAACAGAGTCCTCTTTGGAGGTTCAGCTGCCCTCAAGCCATAGTAGTAGTGGCCTAAGGATTTAGTGCTGCAGAACTCCCTCTTTATACGGAGGTTTGACCTACGTAGTCATGAGGAGTACTGCCTTATCCCCACATCCTGCCCAGGCCACCACTACTCCATACTCAAATAAGCTTTTGTGCTACAGTGTGGGCATTCTGACTGAGCCAGTGCTTGTGATACCAGCTTGTGTGCTGCATGTCCTCTTCCCATCCACCAAGCACACTGGCATTGCATTAACCTTACTGCACTAGAGACACACAGATCTCCTTGTTGATGGCCACATCTTCACACAGCCAGTATCCCCACCATCTCTGTTTCAGGCTGCCAGCACAGGATAATTGTAGTGGACATAATATGTAGAAAACGTCCTTCACTGAGCTGTCACTAACATACATGAGGCCTACAGTAGTGGAACGGCATCCAGCTGCTCAGGATTGCAAAGGGCTGGGAAGTCAGGCATCCTCTTGCAGCCTCATATATTAGAGAAAGCAGCTACTGCTTTGGAAGGAAAAGCAGCCATGCCCCTGCCCCCCCCCCCCCCCCCCCCCCCCCCCCCCAGCACTACAGGGCTGAGGAGGAACATGCCTGGCCCTCCAGCACCCCTCTGCATCTCACTGTTGAACCTCACTCCTCCCACCCACCCCGCAGACCTGCCAGGCTCTGGGCAGGCTCCCTCCTTCATTCTTGCCATGCAGCTATTCAGTTCTGCCATCACTGTCATGAAGGTGAACACCAGCTTTGCACAAACATTTCCTGTTCATAGTTCAAACTCTTAACTAGGCAGGTCTGCTTCACACAGAGCCTTTTTGTAGTAAATAGAATTATAGGACAGAATCATAGAATAGTTAGGGTCGGAAAGGACCTTCAGATCATCTAGTTCCAACCCCCATGCCATGGGCAGGGACACCTCACACTAAACCATGTCACCCAAGACTCTGTTCAACCTGGTCTTGAACACTGCCAGGTACGAAGAATTCACAGCATCCCTGGGCATCCCATTCCAGTGCCTCAACACCCTAACAGGAAAGAATTTCTGCCTTATATCTAATCTAAACTTCTCCTGTTTAGGGCTCAGGATGATAGTTACGGACTCATTCAAACCAGCCAGCAACTTGAAATGATTGTTTGACATTTTGGAGCTTTAAGATTCAACAGCAGAAAGGGATATTTTAAATATTAGCTCATGCATCCGAAAAGCTCATTACATCACAAAAATATAGTCCTTTTAAATCACACTCAGTGGAGAAAGTTACATATTAATTGATCTAACAACTTGAAGCTCATGGAAAGGCAGACATATGTATATAATCTGCATTACTATCAGAAATATTCTATTACTTAACTGAAAGTTTTAAAAACAAGCAGAGTTTCAGTCATTCAAATGTTCAAGGATGTGTAGTAAGGTCAGATTATTTTCTACTTGCTGCCAGCATCAGACTACACAGAGGAAATGCAGAACTTTGTGAAACTACAGTAAGCAAGATAAGGTAGACCAATGGTGGTACCTCAGCATCTCATCTGAGTCCAGTACCTCACGAAATCTGATGTGCTCATGGTCAGAAGTGAAGCAACTGTAAATATATAATGGAGTACAGCTCAAAAGGAAAAATAGTTAAGTCTCTATCACTTTCTTTTTATTTTAAAGATGCCTTGGAGTAAGACACAGCTCTTTGGCTGCTACAGCTGAACCCAGGACAGTCTTGCATCATTGTGGTTTAAGAGCTTCTGATTATTACTCTTTAACTTTGGAAAAGGAAGATGCACTGCCAACAACCAAAAGCAAACTGTATTTATCCACACATAATTCACCCATAACTTAAATCATGAGTTTTGCTCCACAAAATATAAACTGTTCAGGGTCAATGATGGATTATCCCATCAGAAACACAGTAAATAAAGCCATTACAATAGAAAGAAAATTGGGCAGTTAGAATACTTTTTGTTCCTCCTAAGTAACGCAAATGTTAAATAAACAAATGAGTTAAACAGCTCTCATGCATGATTTTCAAGAGAAAATATTAACTGTTTGAATGTCAAGGTTAAATTAAGCTTATGAAGATCCATAGGACAAAACAATAGCTGAGGACAGGGTCACTAGCAGGCTGCGAAATCCAAAAACAACCTGTAGTGGAACATAACCATATATAACACATTACAGAATCCCAGAATCCCAAGGGTTGGAAGGGACCTCAAAAGATCATTTAGTCCAATCCCCCTGCAAGAGCAGGGTAACCTAGAGTACATCACACAGGAACTTGTTCAGGTGGGCCTTGAATATCTCCAATGTAGGAGACTCCACAACCCCCCTGGGCAACCTGTTCCAGTGCTCTGTCACTCACAGTAAAGAAGTTCTTCCTGATGTTAACATGGAACCTCCTATGCTCCAGTTTACACCCATTGCCCCTTGTCCTATCACTGGATATCACTGAAAAAAGCCCAGCTCCATCATCCTGACACCCACCCTTTACATATTTGTAAACACTGATGAGGTCACCCCTCAGTCTCCTCTTCTCCAAGCTAAAGAGACCCAGCTCCCTCAGCCTCTCCTCATAAGGGAGGTGTTTCACTCCCTTCATCATCTCTGTGGCTCTGCGCTGGACTCTTTCAAGCAATTCCCTGTCCTTCTTGAACTGAGGGGCCCAGAACTGGATGCAATACTCCAGATGTGGCCTCACCAAGGTAGAGTAGAGGGGGAGGAGAACCTCTCTTGCCCTACTAACCACACGCTTTCTAATGCACCCTAGGATGCCATTTGCCTTCTTGGCCACAAGGGCACATTGCTGGCTCATGGTCATCCTCCTATCCACCAGGACCCCCAGGTCCCTTTCCCCTTCACTACTTTCCAGCAGAGTTTTGAGAGATTATTTTTCTGTTGTTGTTATTAAGTAAGCTGATTGACTATACAAGGGACATGAATCAAGACATTTTGATTAAATAATATTTTAACATTCTTAGCTTGACTTAAACTGCAGACCAACACAGTGATCAGCAGAGCTTAGGCTCTGCATGGAAAGCACTGGCTCTGGGGTTTGGGTTGCAGGAAGGGGGGGACAGTGTTCTACACTCTTGTCCAATCTGAGAACTTAAAATCCGTCTCAGACACTGAGCAAAGATGCCAAATTTTCTAATTTGAATCCTTCTTGTGCTACTGAATAAATCCTAGAGATTAAACATGCAAACCTTTCAGATGCTTATTACCTCAGTGCTATCAAAACCCCAAAATACTCATCTTTTTGTAGAAATGCTCTAGGATTGAAAATTGTAATGAGAAGCATCTGAAGTGAGGCTTTTCAGAGAGCAGTGGGATTTCCAGGAAGGATGAAAATAAGAGTGAAATGCTGATCTTATTTCACCAGTAGAAACCTACAGTAACTTCAATGCAACTGATACATTCTGCTGGATTCCAGCTGGGTTGAGATCAGCATTTTGGGGAAAGGAGATATTCAGTAGTGAAGAACTATTCTAGTCTTAGAAAATAGAAAAGGCAGGCTTTCAGGACTTTCAGTAGACAGACTTACTGAATCTGCACATTCACCCAAGTCAAGAGATTGCATTACTATTACAGTTTACAAGGCACTGTCATTTCGAACCTACAGTTTCCCTTCCAAAATTATGCTTTTGAATGAGAGGAAGTATCACAATTGCAGGAACCTCAAAAAACACACTCTGTTAAATAAAAGGAAAAATTAAACCAACCAAAATGAAATGTAAACAAAATTAATGGTCTTACTTAAAGCCACGAAACCTTAGAAACCCTGTAAAGGCTGAAAATCCAGCTTGACATTGTGGCCTCCCTCTCTCAAGCTTATGTGCCTTTTACTCATTTGGATTTTTCTTCCCCACCCCATCTGTACAAAAGATAAGTGTAAATCTGATTAAAGAATGTTGTGTAAGCAAAATCACATTTCCCATAATACTTTTCAAATTTTTCCAGTTACTTTTCAAATTTCAGGTCTTGGTAATGGAATAATATTACACAAAATCCACATGAGTTCCCAGGTCAAGTAAGAATACAAAAATCTTAAACTATACAAAGGATTATCCAAAGTTTATCCAGCCCTCACACACAGCAGAGCCTAAAACAGAGCCTTCTTGCATTCAATGCATACTTTTTAAATAAGAAAAAGATTTGCCCTTGAGGCAAATTAGCTGAGTGGTCTGGCACTGTCTCAGTATGCTATCATGTCTTGCTCTCTTACATATCCAAGTTCCTTTCTTCCAGGTTGCCTAGAGCAGAGGCAAGACTAACTTTATGAATAGGCAGCTTACCCGTTGTATAAGGTACTGGTCTACAAAGTGGGGTACCCATACCCCAGGGGGGCACTAGACAATCAACTGTACTGCAGGAAGAGAATATTTTTGTACTATTAACAAATAAAAAAAAAGTGCTTATTTAATTTTTATTTTATCCTTTTTTAATTTCTATATTTGGTTACATTTTACAATGTACTTAAGTACAGTAGCACATCTATATTGTGTATAAGTAAATATACATATATTGAGGGTGTATGCTAAAAAATATTTTACTGATTATTAAAAACTAGTGAATACATATAATACTTGAAAATACCTTCACTTGTAGGCCCAGACTGAAAAAATACACTTTCAGGAACTTGCATTTCTTCAGTTTGGCTGAATTTGACCTCTTACCACTCAAGATTTTTTGAAAATACAGGGGCACCTACACCTTATTTCATCATTCTATAGGTTCAGCTTAACTATCCTTCATGCTGTACCCTTTTAAATGGTCTTGACCAGCTTGTGCAGAAAACAGAATTTCTATTTAACACACTAGTTATCCAAAAGTCTGAAATTAACCATTAGAGGTTCTTTACAGAATATGTCAGTTAATCAGAGGCCTTCCATTTTACTGTGCAACTCAGAGGAGAACAAAAGGTCGAAATATAAAGCTTTGAAAACTCTGATCGTAAGAAAATAAGAAAAACCTTCTATTCCCCCAGACTCCAGTCTATTTCTCTAGCCTCCTTTCTATGTTGATTCTCATTATCTTGCAATAACTAGCTTCTAAGAAAGATCAAGATCATAAGCAACCTCAGAAAAATACTTTAGTTTTAAAGAAAGGAACAGAAATCTAATGGAAATAATTATTACTATATAACTTCCAGACAACCTAACAGATACAGGTGGCTTGGATCATTCTTACAAACATTAGATTAGCCTTCAATTTCAGGTGCTTTATTTGAAGTTACCCTTAGGATGTGACGATGTATTCTTAGCTCGGTTTAGATTAGTGGGAATTTTGCCATAGACTCCAACAAGCCTTTACCTTCTACAGTTTTGCCTTACCAAGGTATATGTGTATGCCAAAAATTGCATCTTGATTTATTTGCAAATTATAGCTAAAAGTATTTGGCTTAACATGTAATGGATTTAAATTTTCAGGTGGTATAAATCAGCATAACAGAAGAACTACATCAGTTTAATCCACCTGAGGATGTACCAGTGAGTTTTGTCCTCTCTAAGATCATTCACAATAGTAAAGTAGTTGTTTCAAAATCTTCCTGGTTTTATACATCAGACAGTGACAGTGGTTACACCCAGGGCTACTGCATTTTTGTGGGTATAATCTGCAAATCAAACAAACCTGTCTTTCCAAAAATGCATTATTCCTTGAAAATAAGTACACAATTAACCTACGTTTTTCATTCAGTCCTGGCACCACTGAGTAACCAGGTGCTGCATTTAAATTCAGACAACATAAATGTAAACATGCCTTTGCAGCACTGCATACAATAGAGAAAACTTTGAGCAACAGTGATTCATTTCTACTAAAAAGTTGCTTCACATTAGCCATTTGTGCAATTCTTTGTTTAGTTGTTGACAACTAGCAACAGCTGTGCAATATCCTCTTTCAACCTCCTTTTTAAGAAATAATAAAAGAAGAAAATCTCAATTCATTTTTACTTAATGTAGTGTTTCTATGATAAAAAAAGAAATTTCCCAGTTGAGGTTTAGAATCATAGAATCATAGAATAGCTAGGGTTGGAAAGGACCTTAAGATCATCTAGTTCCAACCACCCTGCCATGGACAGGGACACCTCACACTAAACCGTATCACCCAAGGCTTCAGGCATTTAATAGACTAGCTAAGAGAAAGAAAAGACATAACCTTAAGAGAAGTAACACAATTGCAACTGTCAAGTAACCTCTTTCCCCTGTGACTTCTATAGACATATTTGCTCAATGCTGCTGCAGAGCAGAAGCGGGAGATTCTCCTAGCTAACCCATAAGAATTTAAGAAATGTTAGAAAATGTTGGTATTTGCCTTATTTTAAAATAATATAAACCATTTGAAAGATAAAGATTAAGCAATGTAAGATATGGGAGAGCAAATCCATGTCATACATAATAATTATCATTATGAGCTCACATTTTTGCAGTGGTTTGTTGGAGTAAAGCTCACATAATGGAAAATATCATAAAGCAGAAAATAAAATCTAAAAAACTAATCAGATTTTCTTCCCCATTACTAGTCTTTAGAAGGCTGTTGCTTTACTGCTTTAGTAGTTGGAAAACACTTTACAGCTCCCAGGTAAAATTCATTCAGGGTAGTTCATACTATTTTTCTTGTGCCAAAGCTGTCACAGGGGAAGAGTTTCTCTTCCTCATGGTTTCAGAGGAACAATATAACCTCCAGACCTCATCTTGTTTGTCTAAATGAAGCAAATGTTAGCTGCTTTACCTTGGGGAGTAGCTGCTTTCCCTGATACGTTAATGATAGCTAACTTCTCCTCTGTATCCACTTTCCTGAACACAAATGACCAGAACTGTACCCACAGTTCTAGATAAAATCCAGGGAAAATAATAGAGCTATCTAAAATGGCATGAACGTTTCCTTCTCTGCCTTGTCTGTCCTGTTCCTGTCTGTTTGTCCCCTCATACCTAGCTATGTTTTTGGGTCACAGTTGCCATTTTTTTAAAGCCACAGTATTTGGATGGCTTACAGTTAATCCTATGGTTGACTTCTTTCTTTGTAAAACACAACATAAAATTATATGCAGTATAAAACCATATCAGTCATATTCTTTTTTTTAATTATACCTTGTAATTAAAATTGTTTCACAACAGAGATTATTACTCTGTGCTTCACTCAATATGCATTTCAACACTAATGAGCATGTTTAGATTAGAATTATTGTCTAAATGTTTCTCTGGGTGGCTAAACTGAAATATTTTTCATGACACAAAAAATCTGCTCACACAATTACCTTGTTTCTGGTTCTTCACAATAGCTGACAATGATTCAGAATTTTAATTCATAATTCACTAAACCTGCTATAAGTCAGGTTATTAAAACAAATTAACATGCCATTTCAAAAATTAAACAAGTATATTGACTTCTGTGTGCCTCAACTATCCAGAGATAAGAACTCTCACATCCTTATAAAAGGTTTGAAAAAATAAAAAATCTAACAATTCTATGGTAAACTGTCAAGAGTACTTTCGGAAAAAAAATAATTACATGATACATATTTCAGATTGATTTGAAGATGGAGGGAAATTTCCCATATATTTTGCTAGAACAAGGATCATGAAGTATGGGCCAAGTTATTCTAGACATAGTTTCTGACTTCTCTGGTATGACAATAGCAAGGAATAATTCCAGCAAGTAAATGTTAATGCCTTTAAACTACTGAGAAAATTAAACCTTACTTTTTCTGACAATAATCTAAGACCCATATTTACATGTATTGTTCCAAAGTCAAAGACTATAGTCAGTGGCAAATCAATACAGCAATATCGAGAAGATACACTGTTTTGATATAGGGCAACAAAGTGCTTTCTATTTTACTGCAGTGAATAAAAAAACATTGAAATATATGAAACCCAATTTATCTATTTCACTGACCTTGAAGCTGGCGTCCTTTGTACAAATCCTTTGTTTTGGTTGGGTGTGCTCTGGCACCATTATCACACTTTGGTTGTTCATACCTAAAGAACAAACAGGGAGAGAATAAAAACAGTGAAGGTTAATTTGATTTAGGACTAATTAATTTCTAATTATTTAGTTCAAATTAAACATGTACCTTCTTTTATTCAGGGAAACATAAAATAGGATTATTTTTTATTTAAAAGGGGCAATACGAATTCATCTGCCTATTTTTCACTTACCTCAAAGAAGTTAGTATATGTTCATTCTTCTGGGGTTGATACAAGACTAAAAAATCATTATCTATTCCAAAATCTAGGTTTCCCAGAGAAGCTGTGGCTGCCCCATCCCTGGCAATGTTCAAGGCCAAATTGAATGAGGCTTTGAGCAACCTGGTCTAGTGGGAGGTGTCCCTGCCCATGGCAGAAGGGTTGTGTCGTGGTTTAAAACAAGTCCACACACAGCTCGTTCACTCACTCCCCCCCTTTGCTCCCCCGACTTCCGGAGAGTTAGGAAGGAGAATCCAAAGAATGTAGCCCCCACGGATTGAGATAAGCACAGTAATAGCTAAGGCACAACACAAATCACTACTGCCATTACTACTACATATAATGATGATAAAGCCAATAAAAAGTGAAGAGAATACAACACTTCACCAGCCACCGACCCATAACTCACCCCACCCTGCCCGACCGAGCACCGACCGATACCTCCTCCAACCCCCAGAGCTCCAGCCTTTCCGGGTCTCTCTCGGTTACATCCTGGGTAGGACATGCTATGGTATGGAATACCTCTTTGGCTAGCCTGGGTCAGGTGTCCTGTCTCTCCTTCCTCCCAGCCTCCCCTCCTCCCTGGCAGAGCATGAGCTCAGAAAAGGCCTTGGACAAAACCAAACATTTGAGCAGTAACTCAAAACAAACTTGCTATCAGCAAACATTCTCGGCCTGAAAGTCAAAACACAGCACTGCACCAGCTACCAAGAAGGAGAAAAATGACTGCTACTGCTCAAACCAGGACATTATCCACCCCTTATTCCATACCATTCACGTCATGCTCAGATCCCACATTTTCAATACACCATCACTCTTAAGTCCACCCCTCGATCATGAGTCAACCTCTATGTTGCATCTCTGGACTGATGGCCTGAAGTATCTGGGCCCACCAGGCTCAAAATCATTCACTGTCTCCTTCAGCAGTTCTACAGCTTGCTGCCGGGGACTCCATACAGCTGCCTTCCACCTCCAATGCTTCCAAAGCACTGGAGGGGTCCAGTGAACCAAATACTTGGCCCTACTGTCCCACAAGCCCTGCCACTCATGACTGTCCAGCATTGGGGGCAGTCTCCTGGTGCCCCTATATCCTTGTCTAACCCTAGACAAGACCCAAACCTGACTCTGCTTAACTTTTGGGATCAGACAAAATGGTTATGGGTAGAACACACTCTGTGTGTGTGTGTCACCATGCTGATTCCTATCACAATCAGCAGGCAGGTCCCAAGGGCACCCAAAAGCCATTCATAACCGTCAGAACTCTCAGCTGCTGCTCCTGCACTTGTCACTGGGGCTGATGTAGCTGCCATGCTTGCCAGCTCTCCCACCACCAGCTTCTCCTTTCCCGAATTTGGATCTTCCTCCTCTGCCTTGCTGGGAAATGCTGCGTGGTCTCCTGCATCCTGCTGGGGCTTGGCGGGCGACTTCTGGGGGATACTCTTGGCCGTCGCGTGGCTGGGAACGGCTGCGGGACTCAGCTTTTTTGGCGTCTGGTCCTGCTGCTCGGCTACTGCCTCTCTCCGCTCTTCCAACGCCTCCCCCTGCTGCTCTGCTACAGCTGTTTGGTTCCCGGAGCCACTCTCCCTGGCAGCTTCAGCCGCCGCTGCCGGCTCCCGGGGCCGCTCCTTCCCGGCTTCATGCAGCCTTATGCAGATGGAGGCAAGGACAAAGGCAAGGATGGCGAAGAGCAGTGGGATGGCCTGGTACAAGTCCAAGTCCACGGCCACGTCCATCCCCCCTGCTGCTGGAGCCCCCCCCGTATTACAAGCCATTGCCATAAAGTACAGTGAAACAAAAACTTTAGCCCAAGCGCCATGATTGATAAACACGAAGACAGCTAAGCCATACTCAAGGTACCTGGCAAAATCCTGAAACTGTGAGATCAAGAGAAAAAACTCGGAGAGCCAATAAATCAGCATTGTGACGAGTGACTATAAATCCGCTCAGATCTGTTGTTATCTCAACCCCTCCGGCCCCACGTTGGGTGCCAAAAAGAACTGTCGTGGTTTAAACCAAGTCCACACACAGCTCGTTCACTCACTCCCCCCCCCCCTCGCTTCCCCAACTCCCGGAGAGTTAGGAAGGAGAATCCAAAGAATGTAGCCCCCACGGATTGAGATAAGCACAGTTTAATAGCTAAGGCACAACACAAATCACTACTGCAATTACTACTACAAATAATAATGATAAAGCCAATAACAAGTGAAGAGAATATAACACCTCACCAGCCACTGACCCATAACTCACCCCACCCTGCCTGACCGAGCACCGACCGATACCTCCTCCATCCCCCCAGAGCGCCAGCCCTTCCGGGTCTCTCCCGGTTCCATCCTGGGTAGGACGTGCTATGGTATGGAATACCTCTTTGGCTAGCCTGGGTCAGGTGTCCTGTCACTCCTTCCTCCCAGCCTCCCCTCCTCCCTGCAGAGCATGAGCTCAGAAAAGGCCTTGGACAAAACCAAACATTTGAGTAGTAACTCAAAACATGCTCACTATCAGCAACCGTTCTCAGCCCAAAAGTCAAAACACAGCACTGCACCAGCTACCAAGAAGGAGAAAAATGACTGCTACTGCTCAAACCAGGACAGGTTGGAACTAGATAATCTTTTAGATTCCCTTCCAACCCAAACCATTGTATGGTTCTACGACATGATATGATTCTATCTGTACTTCCAACAAACACTGACAGCATCACTTAGCAGTATCTTTTCATAAGAGTCTGGGAGGCATGGGAGCATCTGCTGCTCCTATATGCTTTCTTATATTCCACTATAGACACATCGTATTTTTTCACACACCTGTTCACTGAATCCAGGTTCTTTCATATTTTATGCATCTTTCTTTGAAATGTTGACTTCCCCAAATTATATTTACTGCATGATGCACTAAAAAGTCTAATTTAAAGATATTAATACAAAATTTTAAACCAAAATACTCTTTTTTAAAACATTAAATGGTGGCTACATCCAGGTGGCAACTAATAATGGTGAGTTCAGGCCAGACTGCCCTCAAGAACAATACTTCTGTATTCTGATCTTAATTATCAGGCAGAAAGAAAAAAAACAACTTTTTTTTTTTGAGTGCTTAATGTATTTTCACATCATCTGATGAAACTGTCCTCTGTCCCATCAAATTTTGGCTGCTGCAAGAAGATACAGTGTTGTTTTCATGGACATGGGAGAGCTACAGGCCCTTTTTTCCCCCTAAAGAACAGCAGGAATAGAAGCTGCTTTGATAGCATGGGTTGGATTCAGATACCTGATGGATGACCACTTCAATCAGCCAAGAAAAAGAGTGAAAGGGAAACCTCTGAGCTCTACTCACTAATGCAGTATCTGGCAACCAGCCTGGTCCCCAATTAATCTGATACCTGACTCTGCATTATTGTTACTGCTCTGTGCCTAGGCTTTCTTTTTGGCCCCTACTCTTCCAACCTTTTGGCTCTTTTGTTGAATACACATGTAGTTAATCATATACAAACTAAATCTACTAAAGACCAGTAAGTGTTAAAATGCTGCAATATGAAAACTCAATGTTTAACTCTTTAAAGCAACAGAAGAAAGAAAATGAATCATTAGAAATTTACTATACAGGATCATCCATGCTAAGAACTGATAAGAAAAACATACTTGCCTCAGTTTTCATGGGGAAAGAGTGGGAAAGGGATAGCATGTCAGAATGGAGCACTGTCAGGTTAAAAATAATATAGTCAAAAGACATCTCAAGTTACTCTTTTGAATTTTAAAGAGGAAAGAATCCCTAGCAGTGAATGTATATCTGGAGTTGGCAAGGGCTTATAAAGCCTACTTTATACCTCTGAGCAGTCTGCTGGGAAGCACTGAGATTTACTGAGGTGTACAAAGCAGTAGGGGATGGAGGCTTTCAGAGGGATTCTACAGTGTTGGCAGCCTCATGAAACAGCTGATTTATATACTTTTTTAAGTTTAGAGTTTCCTGTGGAAGTGGATTGGAGATTACTTCAAGCTACAGCTTCCCAGATCTGCCTGTCCTTTCTCTGTTGTTCCCTAATGGTATGATCCAGATTTGCACAACAGAGATTCCAGGATTCAATGCATCCATCTTGCTACCAGGAGTACTAATGCCATTGGTTCCTGCAGCAGCATTTTAACAGCTATTCTTCTAATTTGTATTTGGCAATGGGAAGCTGGAAGATATTTTACACCATTTTTTCATGAGCATCTGGTTCTTTAAACGATGAAAGACACACATGTTCACTCCTTCCACTCTATAAGAAAGAATTACAAAAAGACAACTGCATCCTTACCATATTCTGATCCCCTATCCCTCTGCAAGAGGGAGAGGGGGGGGAAAAGAGAAAAGTCTATCAATACAGGGAAAAAAAAAAAAAGTTGGGATTCCAGCCCACCTAAATCTTTCTCAGAAATGAGGTCTAGACGCTTCTTTTAAACTCCAGGCAGCAATCCCACCTGCTTGTTTACCAGATTCCTAAATACACCAGTCATTCTTTACTTAGTATGAAATTTAAAATTCAGTACTCTGCTTACCCATCTGTGCTCAGAAATGTCCTCTCCAGGGATATTACTAAACATTACTTCCTCAGAGCTCCACTGAGAACTGCCTGTTAAGTCCAGTAAATCTGAACAAATTAGAAATGGTCAAGGCAGTGTGCACTTATAGCCCAGAAAGCCAACCGTATCCTGGGCTGCATCAAAAGGAGCGTGACCAGCAGGTCAAAGGAGGTGATCCTGCCCCTCTACTCTGCTCTCATGAGACACCTCACTTTGAGTATTGTGTGCAGTTCTGGTGTCCTCAACATAAAAAGGACATGGAACAGTTAGAACAAGTCCAGAGAAGGGCCACGAGGATGATCAGGGGACTGGAGCACCTCCCATATGAAGACAGGCTGAGAAAGTTGGGGCTGTTCAGCCTGGAGAAGAGAAGGCTGTGTGGAGACCTCATAGCAGCCTTCCAGTATCTGAAGGGGGCCTACAGGGATGCTGGGGATGGACTATTCATTAGGGACTGTAGTGATAGGACAAGGGATAACGAGTTAAAACTTAAACAGGGGAAGTTTAGATTGGATATAAGGAAGAAATTCTTTACTGTTAGGGTGGTGAGGTACTGGAATGGGTTGCCCAGGGAGGTTGTGAATGCTCCATCCCTGGCAGTGTTCAAGGCCAGGTTGGACAGAGCCTTGGGTGATATGGTTTAGTGTGAGGTGTCCCTGCCCATGGCAGGGGGGTTGGAACTAGATGATCTTGAGGTCCTTTCCAACCTTAACTATTCTATGATTCCATAAGACTACAGCCATTGATCTTTTGAGTAACAACCACCAGGCAGAGCACTCTCACAAAAGCAAAATTTGTGTCTAAACCATATGCATGAAATAACTGAATCCAATTTGCTGTCCTTCCAACTCTGGAGACCAAAGTTGCAGCACAGTGAAAGACCTCCCTGACACCTCTTCTCCACACTTGAGTGGCTGTATAGCTGCCTAACAGAAGAGGCTAGCAGACCAAACAGGAAAAAAAGAAGATGGAAACTGATTCTAGATCCATAGGTGATTCATTAGGGATTGTGAAGATTTAGGATTCTAGTCTGTATGACAGTAGAAGCCAAAATGACAAAACACTGCATGCACACTATGCACACAAATAGGAAAGTGAGCTGGAAGGTGATGAAGCAAAACTGCCTAGAAGCTATTTCAAGACATATGAGGGGACAAAGAAGGTGATTGAGAGTAGTCAGCATGGATTTATGAAGAGGAAATCATGCTTGGCCCTGCAAGCCTTCTATAATGAGGTGGCTGGCTCAGTGGATAAAAAGAGATGAGCAGATGTCATCTCAATTTTAGCATGGGTTTTGACACTGTCTCTGATTATATTCTCATTGACAAACTGCTGAAGTATGTGCTAGATAAATTAACATTGAGGTGTGCTGAAAACTGGCTGAACTGCCAGTCCCAAAGAAATGGGATCAGCAGCACAATTTCAGCTCAAAGACAGTCACTGGTGGAGTGCCCTGGGGTTCAACACTAGAGCCAGGATTATTTAGCCTATACCCTAGTGACCAGAATCCTGGAACAGGGAAAAACTGTACCAAGTTTGCAGATGATACAACACTGGGAGTAGCTGCTGATACACGAGAGGGTTGTGCTGCCACCTCAGCAGAGTGGACAAATAGGTTGGAGGGAAATTCATAAAGTTAAGACAAGGAAAATGCAAAAATCCCACACCTGTGGAAGATTAATCCCCTGCATCAGCACAGGATGGAGGCCAAACAACTGGATTTGGACTAAAATTAGAGAATAGGTTCCATTAAAATTATTTAAAGTATAATTCAAAGAAGGATTAGCATTAAAAATTAGAATCAGTGAACAAACCTAAGGTGGAGAATGGAGGACTAGCAAAAACAGGAGCCTCGGGAATCTCTAGAGGACATGCCTAGGTCCTCACACAATATGCACGGTGACCCTACAGTTTCAGGATCAAATTTAAATTATTCTGTTTTGGCAGTTTATGGATCTCAACTTGCTAGAAACAGCAGATCGACAGTAACTTTGAGTCATGCTCACTTCAGCTGGTACTGTAGTTGGCATGGTCTAGAATATGGCATAAACAGCAGTCAGTAAATCAGCACTTGAAGAACATGTGAAAAACACTCCCCAAGAATATAATACTTTACAGCAAGTGGCTTATGATGTTTCTTCATGAACCCTATGCAAATGATAAAAAAACATTTTGCTTAAGCTTGAAAATATTTATGACTGCATCAAGATACCCATAGTGCTCACCAGGTTTACATGAGCTTCTATAGCATTCCTACAAGGGCCAAACCTCAATAAGCAGCCTAAATAACATCCTTTGGAACCTGATACTTGCCTTGCCTGAAACTGCTCTATGTGGCTCACAACACTTCACCATGTATCTGTCTCAGCTGAGACAACTCAACTCCAAGCTTCTATTAATAACACACTAAAATGATATTTCCCCTTTATGGGTTCTCAAGCAATCATTCCATCAAAAACAATCCTATGAAATAGTTGAGGAGGATGCTGGAAAAATAACTGTATGTTTCTGAGGTTGGACATGGTTTCTGTTATAGACTATCTTACTTAGTTCTTCTATGCTCAAACTAAAGAGTGTGAGGTTTCCTCTGCTTACTCATCTGCTCCAAGCCTTAGCTTCCCAGGATACAATAAAAATAAAAGAGAGGACTAATGAAGCAAACTGTTTGTGACATTGCAGTGAAAGTCTTTGGCCACATGGCAACTTTTGATGTCTCTTACATACATATTTCAATTCATAGTGGAAGAAAACTATAATGCCACCAGCAATAGAAATCTACATGCTAATTAGCCCATGCACACTTAGGCATCTTCTCATTACAAATTTAGAGCAATGAATATGTATTAACTTACCTGGTTGATGTACCAGGGATGGGACGTCCCGTATCCACCAGAACACACCAGCAGTAGCCTGTGGAAGGATGGCACTGCACTGGTTTGTAGAGGCCTCCCTGAGCACACTCTGGAATGAACACATTGTCTTTCTGGGGCTGTTTAGCTTCCTCCAGGGCTGACTGAAGTTCTTGATCACATGATGATGCTTTTGGAAGGAAAAGAAAAAATACTGAAGAAGGCATATGGAAAGGGTTTGCTAGATCTATCAAACACTTTTTTTGACTTTGGCTGCTTTTAAGGATTGTATTCTAAGTGGCTCACTACAGCTCAAATAACAGCTACATTGGTTTATGCTGTCTACTGTCAAGACCTTTAGCTTCCTTTTCATACAGCTACTTCATAATACAGTCCTAATAACACCTGGACACCCTCATTCCCATACTAGATATAATCTATGGTTAATCAAACACATTCTCTGCCACCTTAAAAAACACCCTCACCTACTCCACAGCCCCTAAACCACTGATTGTTTTCCAAGGGAACAGAAAAAATCCAACTTCTTAGAATTCCATACATGAGTTCATCTCGATAGTCATTTACATATTTATATTCTGCTCTTCTCAGTTTTGGAACAACATCTTAATACAGTGAGAAAAACCTTCCACTTCTTTTCTGGCAATTTTGGTAGTGGTGATGTATAATTTGCTCTAGAGACTAGAGACCCATGAGAAAAGGTAGTAATTTTTAAATCTGCATTAATAATATGTCCCAAATCTCTTCTGGATATTACAAAACCTTACATAACGACACATTCCCAGTCTGTATGTAAAACTATGAATCAGGAGGCAAAGAGCAGAAACACCAGGGCCTGAGAATGCCAGTCAGTTCACACCAAGCAGAAAAATCCCCTCTGCTGAGGAGGTTCTGATCACTACTAATCGGTATACGTGGCACTGCAGTCATAACAAATCACTCAGTCTATTTACTCAAGCCATCATTTCTTCAGGAATCTTAAAGTCAGTCTTCTATCATGTGAAATTTATATGGTTTAATAATATTTTGTCTAATTCCTAAATTAAACCAGTGAACAAACTTAAGTATTTGAAAAACAAGAATGTTAAGCACTCTACAGACACAGATTATTGACAGAAAAAAAATCAAGTTACTAGAATTTCTTAATTTGCCTCTCCTCAGTCAAAGACTATTGGCATACTTATTCTCTGAATCTGTCATACCTCTTGATTTTTCACTGTTAACCAACAGAAGGATAAGTTGAATCCTGACCACATTTTCTAGTGCATCTGTAATGAGTTTCAGCTTCTATCTAATCTCATTTAAACTTTACCCACAGGGTTCAGAAAATGAAGATGACCAAAACCAGTAAGTCTTCTGAAAAGGGTGGCAGGAAGTTTTAAACACCTTCATACTTTAAATGGCAAAAAATTCCATCAATGCAATACCCTGGTTTCCAAAACAGTGTGTTTTGTTCCAATCAATGTAAAAGGTTTAAAAAACAAGCTATCACTTGCTAGCATGATTGCAAGACACAGACTGAGTGGGTTTTTTCAGTTCTTTGGTTGATTTTTTTTCTCTTCCTCTTTTGTTTCACACAGTATTTGAGCAGAACAGCTAAATTAATTTTGCATGTGTCTGTCTTGATCTACCCGCTGACAAGCTGAGACTGAATAGCTCTCAAAGCACCTGTGTTTAGATAATAAACTGTACACAGCAAAACAGTGTAATGAGGAGAGGAAGAATCCTATAAAAAAGGGAAATATGTAATTATTTGCATGTCAAAACCTTCACAGAAATAGCTATGGTTTCACAAATTAGAAATCTGCCACCAACACCTTCTTCAAGTAACCAAAATAAATCTTCCCCTTGGTAAATCAGGATTATGATGATTATCAAGTTACAAGGTATGACAACCCTGGAAAAATACATCAGTTGGCTTAGTTGTTCACTTCTTATGTTTTGTATATAATCAAGCAAAAAGGAGCAAATGGGGTGAAGCAGCTGCAGTGAGAGGGTGGAAATCATTACTCCTCCTTAAACTCCACTGAATTCTTTTCTCTTTCATAGTGATAAACCTTCGGAACATTCCCTTAGCTACTGCAACCTTCTCTCATTTTACATCCTTGTAACTAGGAACACAATCTGGCAGATGTGCAGGTATTATTATCCCCCATAAACCCAGAGGAGCAATATATTTTCGTGCTCTCAGCTTTGTTTAGAAAGTACATTGGTGTATAGAGACTACACAGTCAGGTCATCCAGACAGACAAAATTTAACAGCATGGAGGGGCTGTGGTGGAGAATTCCCAGTGCAGAAGCAGATGCAGACTGTTTAGACACTAGCATAAGCTACACCACCTAATTTCTTGGAAGCTCTAGTTTCCACTGATTGAAACAACCGGAGAAAGACTGAGCTGCTGACTCAAAACCACTGGAGCTGAGGGCCAGTGCAGACGTGTGATGGGGTGATTTTAGAGCAGGTGTTACAGATCTAGCTAAATTGTCTTTACTCTCCTGATTGACTTGCCTAGGCAAGGTTTTCTGCAAGGTACTGCTCAAGCTAGAAATTTCTCTCTTGCACTATCAGGCTGGTTCTGGTCCTTTTTTCTCCCATATGACTGGTATGAAGTTTTAGAGGTACAGAAAAAAGCAGTATTGTGGGAGAGATGTTAAAAGAAGGTTGCAAATGTAGCTTACAGCTTTAATAGGAATGGAACTTTACATTGCAAGTGAGATTGGAAACAGGACAGTCAGTAACAGCAATCAAAGGGTGGTTTAAAGATTAAAAGGAATGTTCTTAATTGCAGAAGTCTATGAAAAACAGACCAAAAAGCCCAGGAGTCATACAAAATACCAAGGTAAAACTCCTGTATCTAGGAGGACTGTAGTGATGAAAAGTCTGTCTTTGAAGAGCAGCATCAGCAGAGGCATTCAAGGCAAGAAAAAACCCATATATAAAAAAAACATGATATTTTTGAGAAGGATGTTCATCTTCTTGGAACCTTTAATCTCTTACTCTTCACTTAGAGATGTAAATTTGCAACAAGAGGAGGAATTTATCATTAGTCCTAAATTAGGTGCTGGATAAAATATAGCTTATTTTTGAGAAATTGGAAAAAATATAAATTAGTGTAATAGACTATTCACTGAGTCTGTCAGGTTGCTGTATGACAAATGACTGAGCTTCATACAAATCTGCTGAACCCAGTTCATCCATTTTATTCACCAAAAGTGCAGAAAAAATGTATTATTTTCTTGCCCTACAGAATGGCTACAAGCTTCAGATCAGCTATCGGGCTTACCTATAATACTGCCTGCTGTTCTCAGAACCACAGTGTTAGTCTTTGTAATTTCCTCTCTGAGAGAACCATTCATTCCTTTTCACACTTCTCTTTCAATTATTTACAACAGGAGTACTGGAAAGATGCAACTGTAGCTCTGTGATGACTAAGAGCTCTTATCACAATGCTACCATACCAAAAATAATTGCCTTTGTAATGTCAGTAGAGTCATTGTCAACATTCATTTGCCAGGAGAACCAGTAATGTCATTAACTTAGAAAATGTCTGACATTTTCTCCAAACAATCTGACAACAACAAAGATTTGGAACCATAACAGATGGATGCTAGAAGTTCTTAAAATGAACAGTACAGAATAAGATGTATACCGCAACACAAGTAGGATAAATAAATCATTAAAATGCATCAAATTTTCTATGGAATGAGTTACTACAATAACACTCATTCTGGAAAGAGAAAAATATTTACATTCTAGCTTCATTTCATGGAATATGCTTATGCTGTTACTATTTCACTTAGTTCCTTCAGTTTGATCTTGCTGAAAAAAAAGTGGATGCTTTTCCAAGCATCTTAGTTCAATAAAATAATTAGATGGCTGAAAAATCCTTTTGACATAATCTACAATGTTAGCCAGCCACACTATGACTCAGTTGGGATCCTTAATTTCAGGTTGATAAACCTTCTTGCAATTTCTATACAAACCTGTATTTTATTCCAGGTTTGTAAGTGATTCAACACACATATTTGTCGTGTAAGCAAATATACCTTTTTGTCCAGTTTTACACCAAGAGCCTTTGCACCACCCTATGACTTAACTGAAAAAGGACTTTCTGAATGATTAAGTAAAACTGCTGTTCACAACTGAGTTTTAAAATTTGATTAAATACAATGTACATTGAACTTCGTATGTCATATTGCTACTCTGTTTCTTCCCTTTACAGTTTAAATGGTAGTTACTAAATATACTTTTCCTGTTCTGGTTCAAGATGCCTTCATAGTCCACTAAAAACGATCAGCAAAAATGTTGCATCTTTTGTCAATGTAAAAGATACTCCAGCTAATTACAAACTGTGGATAAGTTTCATGTTTCATATAAAATCTTCAGCCAATTCTTGTTGCCAGTTATCTTTAAGAAAACAGTCTGGACTTCAATGAATTAAGTTATTTTACATGAACAGAAAAATACCTCAGTAGTAGTAAGGTATAACACTGTAAATCTTTATTTGTGAAAGACTCCATTTATTCATCTCTGATGGGTTACTTAGACTGTTAATTAATGTTTACATGGGAGTGTCATGGAGGAGTAAAAAGGTGGCTTTTCTGGAAAAGTCATTCTGAAGAAACTACATAACTGTGCATTTGTTTGTAGCACATCTAAACTGCTGATCACTTACTATGTAAGTTATGATTATCATCTTGTTGGTCTTGTAACAGGAGATGTTTTATCCCCTTGCTTCACAAATTCTGGCAGTTGTTGTGATGTGTCTTATCACAGCTTCTCCCGATGTGGAATTTCATGATGGCAAACAATTTGTGAGGGTTTTTTTTTTTTTTCTTGAATGTAAATCACTATATGTATGTCTAAATTTCAGTATGTTATGCAGAAACAAGTTGCCAAATTTGCATAAAATTACAAAGGCATCTGAATGCTACTTTAACATTTCCTGCCACTATGCAAATATTTCCCTCCAATTTCCTTAACCCTACAATGTGTATATGACAAACAGAATCTATTCCAAGAAATTCTGGTTTCAGTTGGTTCCTTCCCTCTCCTTTCCTCATTATCATAATGGGCCATGAAAGGACAATTTAGACAGCCTGATTTCCAGGGCAAAGGGATCTTTTATTAGGGCTTGAAGCTCAATGTCGTCTATAGAAAGCAGGTAACAAGAAACCTGTGAATAAAAATACTCCAAAAAGTGACACATATGCTCTAGGAGTGCAGTGTAACATTAGAGACAGTTAATACTGCAGTTGCCTCATGTTTCTGAGAGGATATAGAGACAGAATATATTCATGTCCAAATTTCAGTATGTAAAGACTTAAATTCTATGACAATTTCTGTTAATCAAATCATCTGTCTGTCCTAGTTAATAAGCCTAATTTAGGCACTCCTTTAGAACACTTCAAACAATTACACAAGTTTTGTGCTAGTTTATTTCACAACCATAATAATTAGGATGCATAAACAGTATTCCTATTGTCACCCATGCAATGCTCCAATGAGTTCAGATCTCACAGGGATAAGAATTCGATCCATTTGCTTAGGATGAACCCTCCTTGAACCAGTGCAGTTAACAAGCTTCAAGAAAACTGACTCCAACAGGTTTTTATATTTTCAATGAGTTTTCGTAGTCTTCAAATTTCATTGAATGGATTTCCACTTACATTACACCAAATTGTATTTCCACATATGACCAAAATGTTCACTTTAGAAAGGCAGTGGGAAGTAGGATAATTTCTATTCAAGCTATGCTCTCCCTGCAGAGGAGTGTATGTTGACTGGATGGCAAAATGATCCATTACAATAGTGGCCCTGTTATTCCTAACCAGCAAATATGCACCTTCAAGGCAAATTAGCAGGTTCTTTATCTGTAGCTGACAAATTTCATCACCCAGAATCCACCATGTCTGCTCCTGCTAGAAACACACCCAATACAAATGGCAAAAATGTCCTTAAGTTATTTCATTCTTGGGAAGGGGAGGTGTTAACTCTATGGCTACCTATTCTTTAAGGGTATCCAGCTTTCATTTAGACCTTCTCTAGCATGGTAGATTCCTTCTCTGAAGTAGATGTTTGATATAATGCAGTTTAAAATGCCAGCTTCATACTTTTTGTGTACACAAAGTTTTTTCTCCTCATCCTTCATGGCCCCTGTATGGGCATCTCACACCAATCTTTCTCAAGAAGACCTGTTCTTACAAGAATTTGTCTGCCTGCCCTCTCTTGACAGTTTCAAATAAACTCAACTCTAACAGAAATTAAGTGCAGCTCAAGGCTGTAAACAAATGCAGGAATTCATGTGCTCATGCAGCTAACTTCTATAAAGACTATTCATTAACCTAAAATCAAATAAAAAGTATTTATGTGGCCCAATCTTCCCCCGGCAGAAATCCACAGACAAATACCCACTAAATTCAATGGACAATACATCAGACCCCAGCTGGACATTTTCACATGCAAGTATGTTTGCAATAAAGGCTAACATTTGCTCATAGACCAAGTACTGATTGTAAGGAATAGGTAACATTAATAAACACTCAACCTTAGTCCCAACATCAAGATGGCAATGAAAACCTAAGACTAAATTAGACTATTAATACTCATCTGGCACCACATGTTTTGATTTACATTAGGTTTAGATATGCATCCACATGAGGGTTCTCAAGGCCTGGAGTAAGCTGACAACATTCCTACCCGTATTTTTCTTTGTTTGTAAAAACTGTGGGAACCAAATATTTCAGGCCCCTTGTGTGCATTTGCAGAATGCTCTCAATGTACAGTTGATCACTATTTTGCACTTCTAGATCTTGGGCGAATGATTGTGGCTAAACACAAAGCTCATGGCTTCAATGCAGTCCTAAAAATTAATTTATGTACTTTACTCCACTGAACAAAGCAGGATAAATCACAGACAGATGCTCTCATTTATCTATGTGGGTTTGTACACAAAGGCATTGCAATACTCAAGGAGAACCATCTGGAAACGCACTAAGCCCATCAAAACAGAGATCTAAACCACAGAGACCACCAGCCCCCATTTAGCTTACCTGAAAAGAACATGATCACAACCAATCTAATCTATGTGTATACACCATGATTTTCTCAACTCTTACCCTGGGTTTAAGCAGTCAAGTAGCACTATGTCAAATCAGGGTTTCTGCAATACACAAATTCTGATTCCATCAACAGACACAAGTTTGTGATCCCACAAGACAAATATGTCACATGAAAATAGGATGACTTGCTCTTTAACTAAAATCCAAACCCACTTGTCTATTGGAGCTTTTGAAAGAGTTTCTGGTTTAGGAAAGGTTTTGCAAATACCTCTGCAATTTTTTATTTTTCTTAGAAATTGAGACACTAAGAGTACCATGAGAAAAATCGTAACCATGACACTGTAAAAGAAAATGAACTGTATTGCCTCAAAAGCCTGCTATTTCAGCATTGCTTGTTTGTTTGCTTGCTTGCTTGTTTGTTTAATTTTTAGCCCAGCTTATTGGTTAGAGGTGAGGAATATTATGTAAGTAGTCAAACTTCTCCTCTCACTTATTACTAATTTCAATTACTTAATTATTCATTTATAATCTTTTCTTCTCCTTAACTGAGTTCTCCCACTGCCATTGTAAGGATTATAAAATTAGCTCCTGTTTTTAAACAAAATGTAACTCTATATTTTGCCATTGTTATTTAGATTGAGTAGAAAAGTAGTGTGAGATCTGTCCACTCACAAGAATCTAGTTTTCCATCTACAAGCATGACAGAATCTGGCTTTAAATATTTAAGTATTAGCATTTACTCCTGCTGTAGATAAATGACAGAGAAAAATAAAACCAGTACACATTAGACTAGAAGTCTGAGTAATTTCAAAGATGTATTTTGCATTAGAGCCAAAATGTATATCCTAAACATCCTGATTCAAACACTTATTATGCCATCTATGATATGTGTGAGAGCAGTGAACCAAGAGTAGCACACTTTTCTTAAATCATTAACAGCAATGTGAGGAAGTGACAGCAAGCCTTTGCAAAGTGGATTGCCTGAGCCAGACTTGATCCAAGGACCATGTTTACACCCTACCTTCTACAATGGATCTTTGAATCCAACCTTAACATAAATTAAAAGTTCTTTTAAGCCAGCTGGTCAATCACATGGCAACAATCTTTACAAGGAGAGTGAAAAATCTTCTGAAGAAATGAGGTCCCTCATCCCCTTTTAGTCAGTGAGCCATGGACATTCACCTAGATTGCAATTATTCATTGCAAACTGGAGAGAAAATAGATTATCATCTCCAGGTGCTCTTGCTCAACTTTGTTAACTTGGCTACCCTAAAAAGAGAGAGAATACTGTGCAGAAGACTGCCCTATCCTGCAAGGATACACCTGAAAGCAATTATTTGCCAAATGAGCTGAAAACTGCTTGTCCTACTTAAGAGGAAATATCAGTTCCTATTATTGCTAGCTATGGCTGCCTCACCCTGCCAAAGCAGAGAGCGCCATAGCATTCAAACTGCAAAACCAACTAAACAAGAAAGACACCGCCCAAAATTACAGCAATTGAAAATCATTGACTTTTCCCAAATACAGTGGCTTGCTGGCCAATTTGTTACAGCAATCTAAAGGCTCATTCATTAAACAAAATTGTGCAAAGCTACCATTCTTCCTTTATGAGTATGTTGACCAGCAAATGTTAGTCTTCTGCCAGGGGAAAAACCTCTCATTTTTAAATAATTACTTGAATGAAAATAAAGTTGGTTCACTTTTTCCACAGAGCTGTGAAAACGAAAGTCTTTGCCAGGTGAGCTGAGGGTAAGTATTTGTTTGAACATCTCTACTAAAAATTACAAAACAAAATGTGCAAACTGGGGTGCCTAAATTCATACTTTGGCACTTAAATAAGCCAGCCAGCTTATAGGAATGTTTATCAACCCAGCACTTCTCCTCAGTGAAACAGGGGTTGTTTCTGTTCACCACTTCAGAAACTGAAATACTTACATCAGTGCCTGGATATGACTTTGGATACTTGACCTTAGGCATGCAAGTAATTTTATTTTCAGAAGTGTACACTGGCATCTGTGGCTGCAGTTTGTGACATGTTCCTGCCATTGGTCCACACTGCTAATGCTGTTGGCATCATTCAGTGTTTTCCAGTCTTATTGGTTAACTCATGCCTGAGGTGGGTGTTCTCCACCTACACTTTGTTTTCTAAGCAGGAACTCATTTGCAACCACCTTACAGAGAGAACCCTGACTACTGTTCCAGAAGCCAGCAGGTAGGAGGACATTCAGCCGGTTTATGGGAACGTGATCCAAAGTGCAAGTTAAAAAATATGCAGATGTATTCAAAAAATAGGAGAATACTGTTTTGCATTTATGTAGTTCTCCTCTGCACGTCTCACAGTATCTTACAAAATGGTCAATATAATATGGACCTCTGTCTAGTCCACAGCAGCCTTCATGGGCATCACACAATTGTATAGATTTGGCCCTCTGACACTGAGCAGGAATACAGTGATTAAACAAGCTGCTGAAACAGAAATCCTCATCTCCCTCAGTGTTTCAGTGAGTGTTACTTTGACAGCCATAATACAAAAGTTTATGCTTCCATCATTCCTACTGCCTCTTCAGTGACTGAGCAGAATGATCCACCTCCAGGGCTCTCAGATATGTACCCTTCAAAACTACTTGATTTAAAAAAATCCAATATATAAAACTTCTATTCATGCTGGGAACATATCTGCACCCTGAAAAGTTAATTAATGACAGATGAATCAAAAACTGGACACTTTTATACTGACTTGCGTTTCTTCCTCTTGTCAAAGAGAAGGCAGGAAGCAGGTGGAAAATGAGCATGCATATTATTGCTCATGTCTCTAATTATAAAAACCATGTTGTGCAATGAAGTCTTTTAACAAAGCAAGAAGCAAATACTGTAAAGTGCTATCATCTGCTGAGTCACACTGCTCCCGGAACGTATTAACTCTTGTCCTCAGTATGAGATTCGATAAACAACATGAACATGAAGCCTGGTCAAAAGGTAGCTGCATTGGTTTAACCCTGCACAAATCCAAGGCTCATCTTAGATTAAAAGCTGTCCAGGTCTTTCCCCGCAGCACATCTATATCCAAAATGGACTAATTATCTAACATGTAGGAAGTCAGTATTGATAACAGGAGAGGTGCAGGATTCAGATAGAAGATTGTTTATTGATTTCAGCAAAGTTTTGTATGCAATAAAGAGGATGAGCCACGGAAGAATAAAAGCCAGTAAGAATACTCTAATATTGTTTTTTTCAGCTCTAACTTTTTAATATAGTTTTATGTTGCTCTTTTCTTTTTTTTTTCATATGGCCATGGTTAAACAGCTCAGCTTGTGCTTTGGTTTCAAAAGCAATGCCAAATCCTTGACGTGGCTTTGGAGAAACTTCAAACTTTGGAGAAAAACAAGGGCAATCCGTATTAAAAATAAAAATGCTAGTTCCACCCCACTTTCATATGTTTTTAAAAAGGAATATTTCTCTGAAGTTTAGATAATGTTATATATGGTGTGATAGTGAAACATCCCTATGCTTTTGAAGAATGGAAGCCCCCTATCATATCAAAAATTCCAGGCCATAATTTCTGCTCGTGTAAACTGGAACCATTCCACTGTACACAGTAAGGATCACTAACAGAAAAGTTGGTACCTTGCACACCCGGAACAGTTTTAAAGGCTTCTTTGATGATGCATAGTAGTAAAGTCAAAGATTTTTCTGAACCAGTAAAATTTGAGTTTTAAAGTGTAGCTAATGATCCTTGATACTTTACAAGCCATGGTTACTTTAAGTTCTCAGATGATTATTAGCTTTAAGTGTGTTTAACGTACTACATAAATGACCTGTGCCAATAGAATAAGCGTTACATAAGTATTGTTCAACAATCCATTCTGTGTGAGAGTAAAAAACAGCTTTTAGAAAGTGTTATTTTTCAAAGTGTTTCCTTAGCTTGTTTCCCACAAATAGTTTCAGCCCTTTCAGACCTGCTCACGTCCTGTCTCCCCACACATATATACCTCATTTATTTTGAGAAGTTCTGCAACCAACAAGAGAAAATCCGAAAGACTGGTTTTAGCAGTACTGTTCACATAACAGATTCTAAATATTTAACTTTTGCAGATAACAAGCATCACAGGAAACGGCAATGTTGGCATTCAGTCACCTAATAAGGAGAAGTTTTTATTATCGCTTATGTGAAGACAGTTCTGTTATTCTTTCTACATATTACACATTGTATACTTTGTTTTCTTTTTAATTTGGGAAGATTAAAGGTTGTTTGATGGCTTGAAAATAACACAAAAGGAAGCTTGGTGCATGATGCTCCCAGGAGGTTTTGAAGCTGTCATAACTGAAGCTGTTGCTAATTAAATATGTCTATTGTTATAAAATAAATCTCTGCCAAACCAATCGACCACTATCATAATTAATGAAGTCCACAAGGGCCTTTAATGGGACTTGTTTTCATCAATCAGGAGGAGCAAACACGGGCTAATTAAGACTGGAAAAGCCTGCGCTTTTACAAACCTGCTTTCCTTGGGTCATGCTTGTGAATAACTACAGTAGAGTCATTTAGACAAAGATAACATGGAAGTCAAAACACAGGCTCTCACTTGCACCAAAGTCATGGGCATCCTCTTTTCACTTCTGTTCTACTTATACGTTTAATGCCAGCATCCAGTGGCAGGTAGAGTTTGCAGAAATGCAGGGATGAATTTTTTAAGTTATCAATCAATTGCAAGGAAAAAGAGTGAAAATCTAATGTCATCATTTACATTAATGAAAAAAAGAAACCAACAAACAAAAAGCAGGAAGTCTAGATGCAAAATTGAAACTGAGAGAAAGGTTTTAGGTTGTGCCTCTTCACTTTGAGAAATTCAAATATTTCAACTGGTCAATACAAAATCTTTTTCTTCACTTCCACCTCTGATACCATAAGTCTGTAAAATTCTTTACTGTATAGAATAGTCCTGTACTAGAAGCTGTATAAACCATCTCTCTGCTGAAACTTTTGCTTTAGTTTGCACTGATTTGTCCAGACTGCAACAGCCCTCCCAGAAGCAGAGCCAAGGTTAGAGCCCGGGAGTTCCTGGCTGGCTGCCCTGAATGTAAGCAATGAAACCATGCTGTCTCCTTGCACTAGCTGACGTCAGATGCTTTTGCATACAATACTTTGTAGACCACTTAAGTCTCCCCAGTGACATCCTGAGGAAGTAAGATTGGCACAGAGTATAGGTCAAGACTTTGAGCATTGGTCATTCAGATGAACAATGTTGATGTTGTGACACTTACATTGAGTTTTATTTGCAAAATACAATTGACTTCACAAAAACAGCCTTGACTATGGAAACATTCTTACTTACTGGATTAATGCTGAAAATATACTCCACTAGCTTTAGAATCAAACGCCTGAGTTGCTCCTGCAGTTTGGTACCCTCCTGTATCCTTCAGTATAGATACCACAGCTGGACAAGGTATCCCTGAAATGGTCTCTCTATGTAGAAAAATTTTAAAACATCAGCATTTGAAACTGAAGACAAAAATCAAGAAACATGCAGTGAAGTCACTATTGACAGAAGGGAAAGCAGTCTGCAAAGAAAGGACTCGGAACGGAATTCTGTGTGTGCCACCAACTGGAGGATGATTGATTATGTGGTAGATAAGAGAGACTATGATAAAATTACATAAGGCTCCAACAAAAGTGGGTATGCAAAAAAATAAAGCTTAAAGATAGTATTCTGACCCACTAACTTACTTACTCAATTATACAGGGGACAAAAAGACCTGAAGCCAGTCATTTTTCCTCTAGCCTTGCTGTAGACAGGGGATGCTCCACATAAAAGTCATATAGGCTCATTTTGGCAAGAATATTGAAAAGGTAATTGCACCATGACATCCCTGAGATTAGCATATGGTTAGTTGTGTGAGATTACATTCCTAGACATGCACGAAAGTATGCATGAATATTCAATGCTTCTGAATATGAATACGTTTCAATGCGCAAAAGTCATCATCTCATCTGGAGAGAATGAAATTTTACAGAAAGTTAATAAAGAGATAATAGTTTGTTCACTCTTTCAGCTGGCAATACAAGCGGAGCAGCTGAGCCCTTGTGTTGAGGGCTCTATTAAAGTCAAGAGGAATTTCAGCTATGCAATAGCAGCAGGACTGGGGTAGACAGTCCTATTATCACTGATCCAGCAGACTGATACCACATTCTAACTGTTAAAGAAATGAGTGTTCAGTGTGTTTCCAAGAGACAACACCATCATCAATCTTGTACCACTAATGCCCTCATTTAGAGGAAAAATTAAATACTAAAAAAACCCCCCTCCAGGTCTGATTCTCTTCTCTCGTCATAAGGCTTCCCGTGGCATTACTCTTCTAATTGCAGTGGAGTCACTTCTATTTACACTGCTTTGAGTAACATGCCTGCTGAAACTAAACCATCTCCTCCTACAGTCATTTGCTGTTATTGTATGAGACTGTTTAGTTAAAGGGATGAACTACAGGATGTGTGACTACATTAGAAGTCACTGTTTCATACTTGGGAAGCTGGCAGGGAAATGGGCAGAACTGACCTTTCAAATCACTGACATTTATATTGATATTTTTGGCTTTGCTGATTCCCTGTCGTATCAACTCAAAGGAACTAAAAATCTTGTCTCAAAAATTATCTTAGATTTCTTTTTAAACATGATTAGGCCCTGAAAGACACTAAAATTTTATGCCACTTAAGCTAGGCAAGATACAGCCTTTATTGAGCTAAACAGGAGAACAACAAGAATGAGGAATCTCTCATTACCTTCAGGCAGTAAGGGCTATTGAGATTATGGCTTTAGGTACCTGGTGGGAGTTTGAGGAAAGTAAGAGAAGAAACATCCAAGATCAGAAGTTACTTACACTTCTGGTTTGTGAGACACTCAACCATTCCTACAATTTGAACCAGAACAGATCATACAATCCTGAACTATTTTCTGTTGCCCTGATCTAACTGGGTGCACTGGAAAACACTTCAAGGGCATTACAGGTCACCAAAACTTGAGGGATTTATGCATTTATAATACATTCTAGTCCAACAAAAACAGCATCCAATAAGTCATTCAAATAGGGGACAGTAAGTCTTTTCATTTTGCTATATTGTCTTTACTCACTGAAGGACAACAAAAATGTTAAGTTTGAATAACACTACAATCTCACTGGAAAACAATGGGAACAGGTAACCCCATTGTTTAAGCAGCAATAATATAGATTTTTTCATACCTGATTATGACTTTAATGCGGGTGGTTGAAAAATTTTGTCATGACCATCTCTAGTGGGAAATCTGGTCTTTAAATGAAAAGGTGTTTTTTTCACTTAGAACACTTAGAACACTTAGAGTGTTGATTTTTGATAAACATGTGATTTTTAATGAGAACAAAATTAAACCAGAACGAGTAGTTTCCTTGTGTTGAGCTTCCCAGAGAACCAAAAAATCAAAGATGCCTAAAAGTTTCCTGAGGTATCTGAGTTTTTAAAATGGGGAGACCCCTGTATCCTGCATGCATAGTTAGCCTAAGGACCCTGGCCCCTGAAAAAGGAGAAGTTAATGAAGTTTCAAAATTACAACTGCCACAAAGCATTACAATGACCAATGAAGATCTTGAGTTTTGAGACAAAACTGTTCAGCTTTTTGAAGGTTTTTTGTTTATTTGGATTTTCATCTTTAAAATACTTTTTTTTTAGCTGAAAATGCAGATCTTCTCAAAAAAAAAGTTCTTAAAGAAGTCATTCTTTCCATAGAAGGCTGCATTTTCAACTACTTTGGTATATTAAATTTTGCCCTCTCTTTTCTCTTGTGTTTTATAACGTACCAAGAGAATTTAAGATCTGAAATTTAATTTACAGCCTTAATCTTATTTAAATATAGTTTTATTTGTGGTTGAATGCAGATACTTGGCCTGCTGTTCTTAAACTGAAACAGGTATTAAAAATAGCTTAATGAAAAACAGTGGTCTGTCTCTTCAACCACTGCTTCTTCTCCCGTAACATAGAAATCTAGTGCATTATGGCAACAATAGTTAATGTTTTTTCTAAGTAGTGTAGACTGCAGGGAAAACTGTCTAGCATTTATCTAGACAGAGCATGATGGACAGAGTGGAGTGAAGCAGAAAACAAGCCAGTAATAATACAATACTTGGGGTATATATGGCATCTTGCAGATGAAAAGATCTCGAAGTGGTTTTACATACTTTAGAAATGTAATTTGTCTAGGACATGTTCCCTTGTGCCAATTATGACCCTTGGTGTAGCTTTTCATGGAAAGGAATCTCTAATCTGGCCCCAATCCAGTGTACTGCATCAAGGGCAGGTTAGGCGAAAGGATCCCTGGATGACACTTGATGTGGGACCTTAACAGTACATAAAAACAAATGCTGCAGTACAGGCTTGGACTGATGTGTTAGCTGCACTGCAGACATATGGCCAACACTAAGGTTCTGGGGAGAATTCCACTCCTCCCACAAAAGTCCCTGTAGAAGTTAAATTTCTCTTGCTTTTGTATCAAATGGAAAATGTTAACAGCACTGATGAAGCCTCAAAAAGTTCCTGCATCACATGGCAATTTTTTCAAGAATTAAGGAAAAAGTCGAGATTTGGCTTTTGGAAAACAATTAAGCAATGCATGAACTGTAGCATGAGCTGTCAGTCTTTTCAGGAAGTTTGTCAGAGACACATGGTTTGGCAAATAAGAAGGTTGGAAGTCAGATGTGATAAATCATCTCATTAAAAATCCCTCCAAATTTAAACCACTGTGATTGCCCATAACCTAATCTACCCAGGAACATCTAGAAATTAATTTAGACTGTCAGAAATGTACATTCAGGAAACTGAGGCAAAACTGACTTCCAGTCACCAGAACTGACTCATGTTACATGGCTACCAGTCCTTCCATGGTCCATATTTCCATTGACAGCAGAGTTTTTGTGCAGAATGTGGCCAGATCAAGCAGCAGAATTCCATACTTTACTCGATATTAACAGGGGAGTATTCTACCATAACTGGTTTTGGCTTTTAAAAAAAAACCTCTTAGTTATTGGAAAGGTGGAAAGTTGGTCATTTGACTTATCTACATGGAAGAAAGAGACAACTACTTTCCTCGGAACAGTCTAGTTTGTCTTATCTAATGAGAACAATCTTGCCAGAGCAGCTAACTGGATGACTTTGATTAAAATTAAGAGCGAGACTTGAAATGATAATTTTCTTAACGTTAGCATTTTTGAGTATGATGAATCCACAATGCTTGCCCTTTAATCTTAACCGCCATATGAGAAGTCAGCAGCACTTGAAATGGACCTTCCCACTTCAGTTCTAGGGGTGATTCTGAAAGAGATCTAACATATATATAGTTTTTGTTCATTGCCTTTAGGTTTTTTAACTGTGGGCATGGGGGAAGCAGGGAAAGGAAGGCATTTTTGCATGAATGTGAATATTTTCTCCTATCAGATCACTGGGATAATGATGATGGAGGGCCTGGCAGTTCTTGCTGTTGTCCCTGTTGGACTTCTAATTTGGAAGACCTTCTATATGTTTGGAAAATCTTCTACATATCACCCAGGAATCATAGTATAGCCATAGCCAGATTCAGACTATCCTGACTGAAAGATTTATCTATTTCCCATAAAGATTATGTTTTTAGAGATGATCCAGTCCAGTATGTTTCTGTGCATTAATGTGACTTACATAACTTTTTTTTCATCTATTATTAAAATATAGACTGGTAGCTTGACATCCCTCTTGGGATTTAGAAAACTTATTGATGCTTTTATGATTATATAATCTGATGTCTGGTAAACTGTGGAAACCTACTGGTAGATGGGGGAGTGCATGTCTAAAAGCTGAAGGAGAACTTCAAGCAGGACTATTGTGTCATTTATTTGCTGCAGAAAGTAGTGTGATATAACCAAAAATGGTCAGGAAGGATTACTATCTTTTGGCATCAAGTTTTAACATACTCAATAAAACACAATTATCAACCTTGTATAAAACAGATATTTTCTTCTTTTTTTTTTCCTCTTTTTTCCTTTTTCTTTTTTTGTTTGTCCCACAGTGAGGGTCCAATAAAACCCTGGAACATCCTGAGCATAAAGAATGTCAACTGGATGTAAAACAGAACTCTTTTTTTAATGGCTTAGGATGGGAGGATCTTCCCCTGTCGTGGGAGGAAAAAACTGGAAATGTCAGTGCTTGATCTTTATAAAGGTTTTGGACTAATATGTAAAATTAAAATGAAGATAAATGAAAATGCTTGTGAAAAGGATTATTAAAAATAGGACAGTAATAAACATGATCCAGCAGCTTGCAAATTAGGAATGTATCATAATATACTAGCACTGTGAGGAGGTCTGGAAAGTTTTATCTTCTTGGAAGAGACTGAAAGAAAACTGGAATTTTCCTTTACCAGTTTAGGACAGACAAGGCAAAGCAAGTAAAGTAAGGTAAAAGCAAGGCAAAAAGACCAAAGACTATAAAGAGTAATCTTCACAGGTGAAGAGGGTGAAGAATACTGCTCCCTCTGCATAATAGCTCAATCAAGACTACTATATCATTAAAAATTGCTACTGAAAAGTAAGACAAAATTCTGCATTAGGAATTAAGTCAACCATTTACTAATAGGCCCTAATTGTGTGAACAATCAGTAGTTTCAAAAAATCCAGTTTTTCAGCTGTCAAGGAGTATCTCAAAACCAGTGTTCTGAAAGAATAGTACACTGAAACTCTTCTGATTCTTGACAGAAAAAAAAAAAAAAACAACCCAACAAAATCCAAAACAAACCCCAAACCAACAAAAAAAATGGAAGAGAACTACGTCCTACTCTTCAATATTTAAAATAAAACAGTAGGGGATATAACAAGATATGACAGTGCCTCACACATCTTCCTCCCCCAGAGTTTCTTAACCATACTGTTCTTATAGTAAAATACAAATCAGAAATTATACTTCACTCCAAATAGTTCATTCATTCAAAAACTCTAAAGGGAATATTTCAGTGAGTCAGCAACCAGACCTAACCTAAAGAGTCTGAGAAGGCCACAGGATTCTTGGCCTGGAAGCTTCCAGTTCTTCTCTCTATCAGTTTTTTGTACTTAACTTCCTCACAATGCTTTTTTCTTTATCTGTCACATTTTCTTTATCTGTCACATCCAGCTTTCTGAGATAATAGACAAAATAACAAATATTCTATCAGCTGATGCCTTCCGTCACCCACAAACTTTACAAGGCCCAAAAGTCAGATCTGTGACATCACAAAAGATTCAGATTTTAGCTGTAGAAGTCACAAAAAATGCTAATACCTTTCCTTGTGAACCAACTTGCAGATGAGCCCAAACTATAAAATTCACAGTAATAATATCTATATTTTGACTTGTCTTGAATTTGGCAGAGACTGACTGCCCATCTGTAATAGAGTGGGCTTCATCTGAGAGAATGCATATGTAGACTTAATAGCCAGTTCATAGGTTTGAAGATTTATTTAAAATCAATAGTTCTGCCTTCTACTTACTTTCATGGTTTGAATTGAGGTTCTTAGGGTCAGTTCAATGCCATTTTGGGTACTCTGGGCTGTCATCAATCCTGCATACCAAACCATCACTGATTTCTAGTAGGCTGTCATAACTCTAGCCCATGCACATATCAGATACTCTAAGCCATATGAAGCCTATATTTCAGCAACTTATTTCCATGCTTTTGATTTCTCCAGCTACAGCTAATGGCTGTATTTACAATGCAAGTTCAGGATCTTACTTTTTTCTTGCTAGCTCAAACACTTTCAACTGCACGTAGTTTATCTTCAGTCAATATTAAAAGCAATATCTGGTAAATGCAACCATTTATGAGAATAAATACAAAGTCACTGAGATGTAACTCATTTTCCTGTCTATACGTTTCTCATTTTGCCATGCTTAGAAAGAAACAGCTATTAGAATTTATGTGATTGGGTAAACACACCAACTCTTGCATTTATTTCCTCTGAAAAAAATAAAAATTAAAAAAAACTTTTTGTTTTTTTCATGCAGGCTTTTTTAACTTCAGAGCTGAGTTTTGCCAGGATAGGCATAGCAGGAGGACATTAACCAGGTTCAATCTGGAATGAACATGAGCTTTGGAGTATGGAACAGGTTTTGTACTGGTTCTTTGTAAGACGGTGACTTTCAGGGAATCATCAGCGCACAGGGATCCCAGGATCCCACTGAATAATTGCCTCTGAGAAAGAAAACAATATTAACAAAACAGAAACCTCACTGACAGCCAACATAGTTTCCACGTGAGAAAAACTCACATGTACAAATGCTTTAAAGCAGTCAGATGACAAGGCAATAAAAACTGTGTTAAAATCTTAGAATGTCACTCTGTCACATTAGTCAGTCTCACCAGCAGACTGCCAACAGAGTCAGTCTATGCGGGCAGATGAATGCAAGCACCTATTTCATAGAGATACAGACAGGTAATTGCTAGTTACATTATTACCTTAAATTCGCTATTTTACTGTATTAAGAATGTGTTCACAGTGGATATTATACTGTTTTCATTTGCATTTGCAGGCAGTCTGTACAATATGCGCACTTCAGTGTTCTCCCAGATGGGGTTTTGAGAATGAAACTCCTGTTAGATTGAGCCCTCTGGGGCTAATTGATAAAATCTTGTAACAGTTTTAAAGCTCTGAAACAGAGGATCTGCACTAAACCGGCAGCAATAAACCACTACTCTGTTGTGTCAGAAAATTAACTGAAAAGCTACATGTTCCTTTCGTGTGTGCACAGCCAAAGCAAAAATGAGACTAAAGATGATTCTACATTACCAGAGTTGGCTGAAGTCTGGGCACTCTTAAAGTCACTAAAGCCATCGTTTGAGGAGAGAATTAATAATGATTTAGGATTCTTTGTCATAACCATATCACCCACGTTTGGCATGGATGTGTTAAGCATTTTGACAGTTTGACCCTCCCTTGGCAGCCTTTATGCCAGAAAGTCTTCCTCTGGGCCGACCCTATTGCTTGCTGGATCATGTACAGCTTGTCCTCCAGCACCTGCTTAAAGCATAAAGCTGGCACAGAGCACAAAGCTGGCACAAAGCACTACATCACGTGCCTGTACTTGATCCAGATGAAATGTGAACTATTGCGTGAACTAGTAGCATGTAGTCAGAGTATGAATGGCTGCTCAAACACTGTCTGGGACTTCTGCCATTGACTGCGAGGGGCCCTAAGTTTCTACCCACTCATTTCATGTATTTAAAAATTAACACATGAATCAAAGTCAAGTATCTGTTCTGTCATGTGCTCTCCACCCACATGAAAGTTACACGTAGCCCTGAAGCCACAATAACTGGCAACTACTGAGTACATAGTCTTAGATACCCAGTTTCTTCAAGGAAAAAGCCTTCTGTCCTCTGGTCTTTGTAAAATAGACAAGCTCTAAAAGAGTACTACCTGAACTTTCAACTGATTCTGGGTGGGATAAAGTTTATCTGTCTACAGGATAAATACTTTTACATCAGCTAGAGATCCAAACTAGTCACCACTGTGAGGTCCAGGTATCTAGTTAGCTGCTCGAGCGCAGGTGTTGACTTTACGATGTGGGCTGCTCTCTAGAATCCACTTGACCTCAACTCCACAAACTACAGCATGAATTTAGACACCAAGTCCATATAGAGGCAGCAGTGTGTTGGCTGCTATAATGTTTTAATCAGAAGCCATATAGTATCATGCTTGATTGTTTTCAATGCACTTTTCTCCATTTGACAGCTATTGCTGTAATTCTATTTCTGTCAATATGATGTGGCAAACCCACAATACTTTCTGGGAAACTGAAGAAGAAATGAGGAATGTGGGCTTCAAAATAATCCAAAAGATACAAAAAAACAACCAAGAAATGAAATACCTGCAAAGCCACCAAGGCACATGTATAAAACAATCTCAGCAAACACTATGTTATTTTAGCAACAAGACGCATACTTTTTTCCTAACTCTGAAAAGAAAAAAATCTTTAAAAATATCCAAAAGTCATTTTCAACATACAAAAGAGCTAAAATGGAGATCACAAAATCATAGAATCATAGAATAGTTAAGGTTGGAAAGGACCTTAAGATCATCTAGTTCCAACCCCAATGCCACTGGCAGGGACACCTCCCACTAAACTATGCCAGAATCACAGAGTCATTAGGATTGGAAGGGACTTTTTAGAGATTATCTAGTCTAACTCCCCTGCTAAGACAGGGCCACCTGGAGAAGCTTACACAGAACATGTCCAGGCGGTTATGGAATGTCTCCAGAGAGAGAGATTCCACAACCTCCCTGGGAAGTCTGTTCCAGTGCCACCCTCAACATAAAGAAGTTCTCCCTCATGTTTAGGTGAAACTTCTTGTGCTTTAGTTTATGGTCATTGCTCCTCATCCTGTTGCTGGGCACCACTGAAAAGAGTCTGGCACCATCCTCCTGGCAGCAGCCTTTGAGATATTGATAGGCATTAATGAGGTCTCCTCTCAGTCTTCTCTAGACTTAACAGGTCCACCTCCCACAATCTCTCCTCACAAGAAAGATGCTCTAAACCCCTGATCACCTTTGTGGCCCTCTGCTGCACCCTTCTCAGTAGCTCCTTGTCTTGTCCTGAGGAGCCCAGAAGTGGACACAGTACTTCAGATGTGGCTTTACCAGGGTCAAATAGAGGGGGAGCTCAAAAACACTCAAAAACCACTCTAAACACTGCTATTGTTACATGACCCAGCATTGATGGGGGGGATTGCCACCAGTAACATTTGATCATCAAAAGTTAGTATGTTCAATTGCACTCTCCAGTTGTCTTTAGTAAGCAGCAAAAGCCTATTTTTCTGTAGAATAAAAAAAGACTATGCCCTACAAATCATTATAGAACATGGATACATAATCCAGTAATTTCATGCCCTGCATCTCCCAAATACCATTATTTTGTGCTAAATTAATTTGGTCTGATTTAATCAAATGAAAGTACTGGATAACTATTATAAACTAGAATTCCAAAAGCCATTATTTTCTATGTTCCAAAACCTAAAAGCTTATGCTGACTTTACTGGCTAACTGTAACTGGCAGATCATTCGCAGAGAAGCTAAAGCAAATCTCTTCAGGATGAGTACAGTAAATTTAATGTATTAATTTATGATCCTTAACTCACAAAAATATTCTTGTAAGGAGATGGACTTCTCAGGTCAAGACAAGTTTCTTTATGCTCATGACTTTGTTGACGATGACATATTAGAACAGGTGAAAAATAGAAAAGTTAATAGCGATAAAGACTAAAATAGTATTAAGTAGGATATTTGGACTTTGCCTGAAATTTTTAGCTTTATTATTTTTCTTTAGTTATTTTCTACAGGCAGGGCTAGGTCATAGTGTTATTTGCACCTGAAGAATTTATTTGAAAACACTTGGGTTACTGTAGCACAAGAAAGGAAAACTTAATCCACTATGAATAAATTGGGTTTCATTTTTATAAAGCAGTTTACAGGGAGTCATAAATTCTCCTCATTTTACTCCAACAAACACAATTTAGTAAGATTTCTGGATTTTGTATGACAAAGTCTGAATCAGAGTTTGCTAAGCAAACTGAGTAAAGAAGACAACTGTATTTATCCCTTATATTGAAGCCTGGGTGTCCAAAGGTGGTTAGTTTACAATTCAGTGGATTCAGTCATGAGGTCCCTCCATACACATAGCAGCCCAGAGTTCATTCTCTGTGGATGTTCCCAAAAGCCCTGGCACCACTTGGAATGGGAAAATCTAACCTAGACCTTAAAAGACCTGTTTACTGAATATCAGTGAGGCTTAGCCATCAAAACAACTTATGAATGTACAGTCACTGACACGCATTATACTTTGGAGTCTGGAAGAGAGATGCTGTCTAGCAGAACTGGTGAGGACACTGTTTTTAGTACCTAGATCCAACTTGATTATGTATATTATATTGCATATACAAGAGAAGTTCAGAAGAGAGACTAGTGGTTGCTTCTAGCACATCAGGTATGCCAACAAATTAAAAGAAGGATGGCCACAAAATGTCTGCTGCCTTCTGCTAGTTCAGGTATGGCACCAAAGACTGCAACAACTGCTAGCCCTCCAGAGATACATACATACATGTGTACATAGTACAGTTGTGAGCAAGTCCTGTTAGCAAATCCAACACAACCATGCTTTTGATGCTAATGCACTAAGGACTAACAATCATAAAACAGATTATGTTTCTGGCTTCTCTTCCTTTGCAGATATGTCTTTAGATGGACTGAAGGTTACAAGTTCATGGTAATAAACCCAACTTTTCTTTGGTGCTTTTCTGATTTATTTATGTGTGTGTGTGTGTGTTGAAACTGTATTCCAGCAGCTCCATTGCAAACTCAAGGGTTCTTGCTTTAATTCTAGTCTCTAGCACCATAAAAATTAAATTAACACCCCTAAAAGTGACTTATTCCTATATATATATTTTACACAACAGAAATCCCGAAGGAATTCTGTTCTTGCTAACACTGAGTGAAGAAATGCAGAATAAATGTCCAGCACAGAAAGTGTTTGCTTCAAACTCTTGCCTACACTCTAAGGTCCTTCCCCTGAGCACCTACTGGAGAATCAAGGAGAGGAAAAAACATTAATAATGATTGCTTTCATGTTAAAAATCTGTAAACCTATTAGTAAAGATATGTCAGTCTGTTGTATGATAATTGCTTCTCTTTTAAAATCCTTTTGGGCCTCAATTCAGTAAAATACTTAAACACAGTACTTTATGTAAAACACAACTTCAGTTTCCATTGGATTTGAAGTGTGCTTTTGCATGGTTCACTGAATCACAGCCTGTATCATTAACGATTCCTTCTGAATTAAACATTTTTTCAGAGAAAAAGAAACTAGGAAACCCAGATTCTCTGAAGTTTGTTCCACTGAAAGGAAGGAGCAGCAAGGAAGGCATCAAAACTTGTAATCCACCAAAACACTGAATCTATCCAAATATTTTAAGAGGCTTCTGTCTCAGGACATTCACCTGACATTCCTAGTCCAGGTTTACAAAGCTCAATTCTGAACAATGGTGAAAAAAAATAAAGCCAAAATTCAGCAATTACAAAACAAAGCAAGATAATTAATTTACACTAAACTGGTGATCAGGTTGTAAATAATGGATGATGTAGCAAAAAAAAAAAAACCAAACAAACAAAAAACAAACAAAACCACCGTCTTTCCACTTTTCCTGTTAACAGATGACTGGTTTCTAATGGGGTTGTCTCCTAAGATATACCACCAAACACTTGTAACCTACACCGTCATTTTCCAATCACCTTCTTGCTACACATCACCCTACAAAAATAAAATAGAAGTAGACAACAAAGAGGGAGAGAATTAAAGTGGATGAAAAAAATAAATGTCAGATCCACTCACAGATGCACACAGATGTGAGCCAGAAACTTCAATGGAGTAGTATCAATTTACACGTACTAAAGCCTGGCCAAAAATACCTCTATATAAAATGAACATATAATGCGTGAGCCTACAAAATCATTACAATGCCCATCATAAAGTTGCTTTCATATGATAAGAGTGGAAGTGTAATGGTTATTAAAATGGCTTTCACTTAAATGGCTTGTTTTAACAAGGCTTAATTCATGTCTTCATGGGAGCTTTGCAAAGTAAGGACAATTTAAGTTTCTTACCTGAGCTTTTATTAGTTTTATTTTGTCTACTCTTTACTTGCTCAGTCCATAATGTAGGATAACGAGAAGCTATATCTAGGGGAAAAAAAAAATAATTTAAAATATTACTTTCTTTTTTTTTAAACAAAAGTTACTAGCAGCTGTATAGTAACTGGCTGATTTTAAATACACATGGATCTAAAAATAAAGAGACACACTGGTGTTTATTGGACGAGTTAAAACCTTTATTCATACAAAGGTATGAATAGTTTCTTCCTTATCCAATTCATACAAAAGGTTGAAAGCAATACTTTCAGACTAAAATTATGTTTAATCAGAATAAAAATCTCCCAGTGTGGACACAAAATATGTAATAACTTCAGAACAGATTCTGTGAGATTTTCAGTGAATAGTAAGGCAGCCACAAGACAGGACAATTATTGCATGTAGGCCTTGAGCTTTCAATTTACAGAGCACCAAATTTCTCCAGACACATATAAGCCTGACAAAATATCAACCTTAATATTACATAGGCAATATGTTGTGGATAGAATTTACCCTTTAACATTCTCACCTGGCCACTCAGTCTAAATCTGCACTCGGACTCAAGTTTAATACCTGTCTCTGCTTTGTGTAGTGACAATTAAAATTGCTAATGTCGGACTCTCTAGCTGTAGTGTCATCTTAAAACTATCACATGAAATAAAGACTCTGTTGTGTTTGCAGTCTTCATTTGGAAAAAAGGGACAGATGTTTGCATTTTCTTGCAACTAATTAACTCTCAAGAGTTAGTTGCTCAAGGGGTAGTTACTCAAACTCTTAAGGTAGCCTTGGATATTACAATATACAGTCTATACTGCCCAGTTAAAACCGTACTGTTAAGTTCCTGTCGATGCTCACCTTCTTCATCACCTTGAGGCTGAGTCTCCAGCGCGGGAGCTGAGGCATCATCTGAATTCAGAATGGAAAAGATTTGCAAGGAGACTACAATTATGAGAGTAAGCTAAATAAGTGTACATACGTGATTGATACTAATGATTTGCACATAGCCCCGGCCAGTAAACAAATAATTTAAATATTATTTATAGGTACTACACAGAACAGATATATCACATCTACAGACTATGGAGTATAAATGGATAGCTTTTGAGGTTATGGCTGGCAAAATGATTGCAGGGTTCTGATGAGGCATGAAGTGATCAGGCTGCTCCCTGGACAATAATTCTGCATTTTTAAAGCTGTACATTAATACCTATAGATTATAACTGAGGAAATCAGCATTTTTGTCAGTAACTGGAAAATATATAGAAGGAGTAAGACCTGTGAAAGCAAAAGCAGTCTGGGGCGAATGAGTTGCTGCAGACATGTTGACACCTTAAAATGAAAGTAAAGTTTCTTTCAGCCCAGCAGGATCTATTTAACAGTCAACTGATCTTATGAGCAAGATTCACAGATTAAAGGACGAGAATATCATTGCATAATTCTTATCCTCCAGTCAGCCATCTCCATCCATCTGCTACCAACCATTACTGAAAGAAAAGAAAGAGGAAATTTTACAGAAATTGTAAGAGGATGTGAGTAAATTTAGGTTCACTGAAGCACAGTGGAAGTAGTGCTGCAAAAGAAAACCTCAATATGAAAAAATATTTAATTTAGCTTGATGTGAGAGACTGCAGTACCCAAAGACCTATCTTTACCTTATTGTTTTTTGTTACTTAAAATTACTGCAGATACTGGGTAAACATGACCTATAGGACTTGCTAGTACATACTTTCCAGTCATTGCTGTTTCCTGTAGCATGGCACTTACTCCAGCACCAGGTGTCTGTCAGTAGACAGCATCTTCCATGCAAGGGTTTTATTTCTTGCAATTTCACAGCTGGATGTCTGACCAACATATTTTCCTGGTTGTTTTCCTGGCATTTTCATGTAAGCTAGACCAAAGTTAACTGAGAAGCTTCCTCTTACATGTAGCCCTACCACGGTAACAGTGAGGAGCAGCTTTAATGCTAACACACTATCTGTTTCCATTTCTTCTTGCTACTACAAGTCAGAATAGCCTTTTCCCTGCTCTCTTTGATGTCATTACCCCAGGGATTTCTTTTTGCAAATCTTTATTTTCTTTATGCAGATCATGCAGAGGACTCTGGAAGCCACAGCCTAGTTCACAGAAAATAGAGTTACCAGGTAAAACCCAAATTTTCAGCCATGGCACACTAGCCTCTATGCTTTTCATAAAACCAAAACAGAAGCAATAGAAACTTATTTTAACTGCAAAATGTTCTAACCAAAGCATGAAAAGGTGTCCTTTAAGAGCGTTCATTCTTCACGTCCATGTAATGACAGGCAACTTTGCTCCGGTTCCTTAACAGACTGTCACTTTTCATTAGTTTTGCTTGGCATTTTTGTGGTGTCCTCTGGGTGGTGGAATAAGACCATTGATTAATTTCAGAGAAGCCACCAAGTATCCTAGTGTACTGAGGATCAAGATATATATTTAGATCATCAATCAGCACATGATTCAGAAAACACAGAATTTCAGAGGGTAGCTTACAGTAGGTAAATATTCCCAAGACCCCAGACAGAAACTCAGGTTTTAGTTTACATTACATTTCTCTAATCCTCTTTTGCTACACAGGTTCAGCTTCTGACACATCTGATCTTATGCTGTTACCTGAAATTGAGATATAATGGTGCAACTTCAGTGATTTTAGCGCAATTAAAGTTAGCCCTTTGAACTCTGTTCAGGCAGCATTTGAAACAGTTTATCGATTTTCATTTTTAAAAACTCGACAGATGTTTAATGACTGAATCATAAAACTGGCCTCATGTCGCTCCCCATCCCCCAAAAATATAAAGAGGCTTGCTTTCGATCATCAATGGACCAAATACTTTTTGCAAGGTATCTGTATAATCTAAGAGGCATTAAATTCAATCCATAACTCCCTCAGGTGCTGAACTACCCTTAATCTGCTGGAAGATGCCTACATTAATTTTCTGTTAGCCCTCTGTCAGGTACATCACCTTTTCACAGAAAACCCCTTTAAGAATGACGACGCATGTGGCATTCCATTGGTCAAAACAGAGTCACAGTTCATCTTCATGTTAATTGGATATCTCACAGGTTAATTGCATAGGTCTTTGTGGCAGGCACAGGCATACCAGTCCATATGTGCATATATTTAAACAGAAACCATCTCTTTGCTGTCAAGAGTTCAGTTACCAAGAATATAGCCCTGCAGTCAGCTAAGAATTAGAAAAAAGGGATGTGATCCCACCCCTGACACCTGTGCTTTACAGATTGTCTGAATATTTTCCTTGATTAGAGGAGGAAACTTTGGGGCCAGGGAAGATACTTTAGGAATTATCTTTAAAGTTTTACTCCTGCTTGGTTTAATGTGAAAATTTGCAAGCATGCAAACTGACCTCCAAAGCCTGCAGCTGGAAATTTTCTTTCAGTATTGAAATAGAGAGAGCAAGGTTAACAACTGCAACAGATATGGCCCACCAGGTCATCTTCTCCTCTGAGTCTCTGTGTGACATCTTGGAAGAAGAAACTGTCTCAGGCTAAGTCTATGCTGTCTCTTGAGTAGAGTTCCTCACACTTGAAGGTCTGGAACATGCTCTCTGCAGCAGTGAGAACATTGTGAACCTGCCTAAGCTCGGTGGGTTATAATACGGTCAAGGTACCCCCATCCAGGCACCTCTGATTAGTTCACAGGAACGTGCAGAGGAAAGATGAACAGGGAGTTTTATGGCTATTTCAAAAACTACTGCTGTGCCTTTTCAAGCTGAGCTACAGAATATTTTTTACTACACTGACTGTGAAACTGAAGCACAGTTCTCACTCAGCTGATCCTGTTCACTGCTCCATGATGGTTCCTAAAGATGTTGTGATGTCTCTAACAGCATCACTTTCTTTGAAGCATGCTTAAGGTCTGACTTTAAAGACTGACTGGAAAAACGGTGGGGAGAGGAAGTTAGCAGCATCTGAGAAGAGCCAAGGACTGCCTGGGAACCTGGTCAGTGGCTGTCCATGCTGCAGACTTGTGATGGAGCATAAAAATAGGGTGTGATTAAAATGCAACCATATCACTTTAGACACAAATATTCGTGATGCGAAGGAAGACTTGATAAATAGTGTTCATTCCAGTTCCTTTTTCTGTGATTGATCATTTATGGTTCAGCAGCTCAGCTGCCACAGTCACAAACAAAAATAAAGGATTCTAGACAAGTTTCATACATGGGATAGTTTAAAGCTGAAAGCAAAAGTCCTGACCTAAAGCAAATGGGTAACTTAAGGTTAGTGGAACCCACAATTGCCTGGAAACACATGAAGGAACAATTTTCCAGTTCTTTGTAATTATTAGCTTTAAAGAAGTACTGATTTTCTTAACCTAACTGCACAATGTGTATTTAAATGTTGGGTAGACTACAATGTTGCAAAAGTTCCTGTAAAAAAAAATTTCAATTATATTTACAGTACACCACTCATTAACATTCACATAAATGTGTAACTTCTTTAAAATTAATTTATGCCATTGTAACTGACAGCTACATTTAAAATGCTATTTTCAGTTGAGTTTAAAATTCCTTTAGGTGTTTGGAGAACATAAGCTTTGATTTTGTTTAAAGCATAGACATCTCCCTCACTTAAATCTACCAGCTATGTTGGAGCCTCATCATATTTTGCCCTGCCAACAAGATATACACCATGATCTATCTCTAACAATAACAATCATCTGGCCATGAATGTAAGCCATCAGATGAATTAAACACAATATAGAACAAAGTGCTGAGTCCAAGATGACTCAAGCACTGATTGCTATGGAAATAAAGTGAGGACTCCAGTTCCTGAGATTTTGGGACTGCAGAATGCTGTCTTTATCTAACAGACAGAATAATCTGTCCTCCAGGGCAAGCAAACAGTATGGGAAAGTATTTCAGAGTAGCTATGGGAATAAAAGTTATCTTCCAAACAGCACAGAATAGCGAAGTTTGCAGGGCTGAGTTTGGAAAAGCATACTATCTATGCATATATAGACAAATACATGCATACATATATACATACATTTATACTTATACGTGTACTAAATAACTAAAATGCAGACATAAAATTCATAGCATATATGCATGTATGTGTAGTATACGTGTAGCTGTAATACATGATGAATAACTATTGATAATTGAAACTTATAGAAAATTACAGTGATGTATCCCACAGGTATTTTAGTTTCTATTTAAAGGCTAGCTAAGATATTTACCTGCTTTTCCTGCACCTTCTCGTTGTGGCAGCTTCTCACTCACTGAACCTGCAATGGAAAAAGGAATTAAACAGATAAATATTATTTTTATTTTTAATATGTCTTCTAAGAAAAATAGTTCAGATTTAATGAGTCATTGAAACCTTTCTGCTTTAACTACCTCACACAAAGCCCTCTGAAAACCCTATGGTGGTGTAAAAAGTGTGTGAGTTGGTAGAGGCAGAGACGGAACATTATTATGAGTTTCAGCCCAGGTTAGTTGCGGGAGACATCCCCAGAGTTGTGGCACTTAGAAAAGGAGACAGCAGCAGTGGAAATGGTATCAAGAAGCTTGCAGGAGATGGAGTTTAATAGATTATCCAACCAGCCTGGACTCTAACCCAGCATCCAGTCTTGATTTCAAGTTGTCAAGAAATGAAGAATCTACTGGTTTCTTTAGTAGTTTTTACAGGAGGTGGTTGCCCTTAGGCTTTAGAATAGAAATACTTCCTTATTTCTTGCATATATCTCATTGTTACAACCACTGGCATGATTCTAACTCCTAGCCACTTCTTATCAACAGATCTATCTCTGTTGCTTTAAAAAAGCACCTTCAGAAGTAGTAGTTTTCTCTCTGAAGACCTACATAGAGTGATCAAAAATTAAAAATCATAATGTCTATCAATTCTCACCACAGTCTCTTCTTACGTATACCTGCTTTAATGGAAAAAAAAGAACAAAATAAAACCTAACAAACCCCAACCAAAAAAAAAAAACCAAACCAAAAAACCACATCTGACAGATGCTCTGAAGTGTGTGAAATAATATGGTTGCCTTAATTTTCCTAGTTTATTTCCCTCCAGAATCACTAAAATCACTGGGTTTAAAACAAACAAAAAACCCAAACCTTGCAGCACAATATATCTGTTCTAAAAGGACAATTTAAATAAGAGAACCCACTAAATCACAGGCATTGTTACTTGATAGTTACTTCAACATCAAGTTTAGACACAGGAGCCTGCCAGAGGGAAGACAGCTCAAATCACAAATCTGGCACGCTGATTTTAAAGCCTTCATAAAAGAATACATGACAGTGCAGCCAAGCTGGTACTACCTTCTGAAGGATTCAGCTTTTAATACAGCTTTTACATACCCATAACAGAAATATTCCACTTTAGACACTTCTTTTTTTTGGTGGTAGTGTATTTTTATTGTATTATGTTTGAATCACCAGAAAATCAATATACTTAGTGATGAGTCAGTGTTAATGCAGACAGGAAAAATAAAGTCATTATAATTACAGGAATTATATCCAGGGGTGTTTGGGACAGTTTGCTCTAAGCAGACTGCAATACTAATCCATCTGTTCACTCTGAAGAGAAGGAAGATTCTTGCATTTACGCTAGATGAAGCCAGAAGATCTGAGCTTTCTGGTGCTTGGCTTGAATTTGGTAAAAGGCTTAGCTTGAACTCAAATAAGATGTCCTAGTTTTAAGAAGTACTGCATACAAAATTACAGGTTTTTCTAATTGCACTAAATACCAGTCATCTAATCTTTCCTCAACTTTCATCCAGTTACAATTAACTCTTTAGTTTCTCAATTGAATTTTGATGCTTAGGCATATAATTACAATTCCCTTACAAATGCAGTGATTTTAGGTCTGACTCTCACCCATACTAAAGCATTTTACACCTATGTGTGAATAGAAATGAGATCTCAGCATGAGGAATGCGTGTGACAAACTGTCACAGATAGCCCCTTTTGTGCTAAAAAGAGTATTAAGTAAAGCCTCAGTCTGACACCAGTGTTGTCTCTTTATGTATATTCAGAACCATTATTATAAATTGAACTTAAAATTCAGCTTATTATCGAGTCATTTAATGTGTTGGTGAAATTTATATAACATTCTACATCTTATATCAGAAAAATCTTTCCAGATTTCATTAAAATCAAGATGCCTTCAGATTACTCCATCTGTATGTGAAATGGTGAGAAATAATGAATATATAATATTCATGCACAGTCGGGGAAAATTGAATTACTCTCTCTATGCTTTGCTTTTTTTTTTTTTATACCCTAAATTTTGATGTAAATTTGATGCATGAAGGAAGAGAGTGGCATTCACAAAGGCTAACATTATTGCAGTGAATTTAATTCACTGTGAATGCTGGGAAATTCATTTCACTAAAATGCTAGAACTTTCCTAAGTGAATGCTAGGAATATTAGGTACACTGGGCTAAAATGAGATTTGTAATAGTCTTGACAAGCTAAAAAAATATTTACAGAATTTCCTGCAAAGAAAATTCTGTGCCCTCACATAGATTCACCTGCAGTTTTCAATTTATGCAGCAGAAAATTTTCTTGTCTCAAAGTTCAAGTTGAGAAGGTTTATTGAACTTGTTTTTTTTTTTCCTACCACTTTCTGAATATATTAAAGTACTACTATCTAAAATTGTGGAAGGAAGTTGCATTTGCAAGTTTCTAGAAAATTGTATCTTCAATACTCACAACAAATGTTCACATTCTCAAAGAGAATAATAGAGAAATAATAATAGAACAAAGAGAAATAGCAACTTATAACTTCGATAAAGTTAGGCAATGCAACCAGCTTCCAAGTTTTCAGTGCACTGTAAGCCACCAAAACACCACATAAAAGTATTTATGGAATGAGAGAGGGCAAGGAGGGATATTAGATTCCAAAGCATTATTTTAACAAGAAGAATGCAGTACTATTCTAGCTTAGCCATCTATCCATTTATGATTCTGATAAATAAAAACAAAACAAAACCAAAACAAAACCCAAACAGAAATCTTAATGCCTTAATTTACTGCAAACCCCAGAATTCCACTGAGTTTCACTATAGCAGCTTCTGAGGCACAATAACCATCCAGGGAATGTGATGTGAGTTTTGCGGTTTGTAATTTTAGAAATACCCTTTTTCTATAGATATGGTAATATGCAACTATCCTTTAAAAGAGAATGTGAGAATCTACTATTATCTAATATATATAATGATTTATGATCTTGAATATTTGATATCTAATCGCTGAATGCAGATATCAAGAAACAGGAATGTTATCTTTCCATGTCGTTTTTTCCTCACATATGGATGCATCTGACTGTGTATGTATAGGGAAAGTACTCTGGACAGGGGCAGAAGATATACATGATTCAAAGATGGGTATTTTTACCAGCTAACAAAAGTAATGTAATTTAAATTTTTAAAGGTTCATTGACTTCCCACATGTTTATTTTCATTATTTCTGAATTTTTAATGGTACTTGTATTTTGGCCTTAAAAATGATCACACCATCTTAATTGTAAGGTAGCAAAACTACTTCACAAAAATACCCTCCATGTCTCCATACCTCTGCAATCACACTAGCAGAAGCCCAGAACACTTAATAAGGCATAAAACCCCTACAATAGGCAAACACTGTATTTTTCAATTATAATTTAACACCTGCTTCTCAGTTTCTGCCCCATTTCCCAGGACTCCATACCTGTGGAATTTCTACAGTTCCCTGCAGTGCTGATAACAGAGATGGGAAGTTGTAAAAATGTCTATTTTTTATGCCTGGTGTTCTTTAGTGAAAGTATTGGGGGACATTCATCATTTTTAAGGAGCTTTCTTTTTAATGCTGTCATGGGAATGTGTTTGATTTACTCTCCCTCTCACCCCTACTCCTGCAACAGTGGAGATTACTTCCATGGTGTGGAATGACATTCTGAGATTTATCATGTGTGCTTTACCAATACCGAGTGTTGTGCAGGAATAACTGGAAACCACAGGAAAAAAAAGCCTCTTTCAGGTAAACACGTGGTAATTAAACAAAGGTTTTATATAAATTAGCTGTAGAGTCCTGTGTTTTTTAATGCTGCTTGTAACCTTCCTCTTTCCACACCTTGTGTCTACCAAAAAAGATGTCAGGAAGAGTAACCAGAACAACACACTGAGCAAAAAATGGCTCATACAGCTACTGTAGGTACATAAAAGATATTCACAAGACACTTTTCTGTCCCAGGACCTGAGGTACCTTTAGGAAGCATCATGCTTTTCATCTAGCCAATATTAGAAGTTAGATAAACGTAGGAGTTGTTTCACATATCTAATATCACACAGTAAATGTGAAACATGGATAGGGGGTGGAATTGGCTAACCAGACTTTTATCTGCCCATCCTAAATTCTGTCCCATATTTCCTCTATTAAAATCCAAGCTCTTCCAGGCTGTCATGCTCTTCTATTTCTGGATATTCACTAAAGTCAAAGGTGGTTCTACTGGGAGAAAACGAAAGGCAAGAAATTATCCCATAACTTAGGAACAGCACAGTTGGTTACACATGTGTTCAAAACTTATCTGAAGTTACTGAAGAACTAAGATAAAATTGAAAAGAAACACTGAACAATTTAATTAAAATAAGATATTTTTACACATTCCATGGTATTACATTTCCTCTGAGAAAATCATTATGAAAGCACATTCACAATTAACTCTACCTGCCATCTTTGTTGTCTGTGTATAATTCTCCTCTAGATGAAAAAGGTGGCAAAAGTGATCCCGTTCAAAAAAAGTCTAGTAAGTGCAAACTGAGAAATTTGCATAAATGTCTTTGAAATAGCTATAGCATCATGCCTGCAAAATATTCAGAAGCAAATGAAAAAACAAACATGCTGGGGTCAGCCTGCCACTGCTACAGGAGACTTGCCTGCAATCTCAGAAAGTAACAAGGCAATGCCTACATCAAGGCTAGCAACAAAAATATGTATTAGACTGAATAGGGACAATAGTGTTGGAAGAAATGGCACCCCTGAGATATTAGTTAGAATAGAAGTGCATCTACTCAACTTCAGCATACACACTAATATTTTGATTGTAATTCCTGTGCATAGTGGTACTAAAGAAAAGTGTACAGAAGGGAATCAACAGTGATCTGGAAAATATCACAAGTCCTGGGGAAAAAAAAAACAACAAAAACTCTTATCCTAAACAGATGGCAATTTTGAATATATAGTGTGAAATGGGAGAAGGGTGCAGCTGTGCCTCAGGCTTTCAGTCTGCAATATAAGAGCAAAGTTTTGCCTTATTGTACCACGTCAGGTTCTGAGAAAATCTGTAGCTGCCTTCTCTGCTGAATGAGGTTTCTCCAGACCTCTTAAGACTAAGATCTTCACTGCTACCACTGCAAAATCCCCTAGCATTTCAAATTTATTTCCAAACACTGCTGTAGCTGGGCTTCTTTCCCGAGGGACAAAGGGGTATATTGTCCTTTGACAATATACAATATCAAGTATGAGAACACTGATACAAGCAGGGGAGGAAATATGCAGATATGATCCCTAGGGGTCTCATAACAATTGGAAAGTTACCCACAATCTTCCATGAAGGAAAAACATACTCTGTATAGTCACCTGGGCCCTGGAGCAGCCTCTTTATCTCTGAGCTACTAAATTAAGATCAAGTGCTACTATCACCTTCCCCTTAGCATTTCTGTAAAAAATTTCCCAGCCCTCCAAAAACAAACTCAAGCAGTCTGGAAGTTTATCTGCTAGACACATGAATATAGTTTCAAGAGGAACTAAGGTCTTGTTCCTGTAATGATAGAATAACTCTTATAATAAACTATTAACTAACCTAGAACTACACTGAAGCAACTATTATTATTAGCAAAAGCAACTAACTCAGCAACATCTTGAGCCAAAAACAATGCCATTTGTTCTCTGACTGTTCATACACTTCAAATTTATATTTATTATCAATGTCAATGAAAGACGGTTAGAAGCAGCTTTCTAAGCACAACCCCTTTTTCACTGATGTCAGTGAAACATAAAATAACTATTCTAACCAGTCTTCTGAAAATGTCAGTAATTTCTAATTACACTAAAATGAATGTACACTTTTCTCTATTTTTAAGGCTTGTGAACATTTTATGTTATTTTTCACAATGGACTGTCATTCTACAGCAACTTTTCATACTGGATCAAAAGGATTTGTCTGAAAAATATTCTTTCTGGCTAAAGTGCACCTACAGACAAGATGGATGGGAGATTCTCCAAATCATTTAAACAAGACAGACCTTATAAGCAGAATTAACTATTTATATCTTTGTTGAAACTTTTGCAGTAATCTCTTGCGTAATTCCTCTATATATTAAAACATCAATACTATTCTTGAACGACTGAAGTAGATTGGACCAGGTGAATTCCCTCAAAGGCCCCAGTCCACCTTCTTTTCCAGCTTCATTTACATTATCAGGTTAATTTTTTTAAGCTATTTTCCAGTTTCTGAGAGAATGGTGCTACAGCACAAACAGGCATACAATACGTTGTTTTAACATATTTTTAAGAGCTGTGTCTGTGCAATTCTCTCAGCCTCAAGGAAGGTGAATAGCAATTCTTGCAACTGCTCATACACTTGGGATTTATATGTCAATGAAAGATGGTCAGAAGCAAATATCTAAAAAACAGTGAACCTGTTAATTGTCCTGATGAAAGACAAAAGGCAGTACACATGGCATATGCATATGACTGCAGAAACCCCCTTCAATAGCTAGATTATACTACTGGAATTAAAGTAGATGGATCATAGAATCACAGGGAGAATTAGAGTGGCAGTGACTTCAGACCTCATGCAGGGCTAGCTTAAAAGTTAGACCAATTTTCTCAAAGCCTTGTCCGGTTGAGATTTGCAAATCCCCAAGGATGGAGCATCTACAACCTTCGCTAGCACCTGTCTGTGAGCTGAACCACTCTTCCAGTGAAGACTTTTCCTCCTTAAGTCTAATCACATGCCACATAAATCTGCTATTCTAATGAGACAATGTTGTAACAAGTCTTACCTGGGCACCGGGGAGTTTTGTGGGCCACAGCAGTGCCACTGATAGGACGACCATTAGGAGTGACACACCAGCAGTATCCAGTATAACTATGGCACTGAACCTGTCAGGAATGAGATGAACCATATGCAGTTTGTCAGACATATGTCTGTTATCCCACAGCACTCATGACATGAGTATGAAACACTAGTCCAGCAAACTACAGTCTAGAACAATAAACCATAATGGACCTAATCTCAGTCCTACATATGATTCTTCAGCATAAAGAAGTTTATTTCAAGCAAAGCATGGTAGTCCTTCAGAACTGAGTGAAGAGAAAACTATTGAAATATGTGGTTGTTTACACCCTATTTCAGAAGACTGAGGTGCAGGTGTTATGAAAACCTCACAATGAAGTTCCTCAAGAGACCTATAAACTGTTACTGAAGCAAGCAATCTTGATTTTTTTTCCACATACAGAACATATTGTTCCACCCACTGAAGGAGCAGGACAGAGTGCTTCTGCCAGCATTATTCATATCCCAAGCTGTCAGAAAGGAAACTCTTGGAATTCCTGTTAGAAATCAATTGCATTGTAATTCCTGAAGGCCAATATCACTTCCCTCACCATGTCTGAAATTAGAAGGATTGTCTTCAGCATAACTTCACCACAGAAATGCAGTACAGAGGCAGCAGAAAGTGATGTTGATTGGAATACTTATCAGAGTAAGCTTCTAACTTAATCCCTTCTGATTTCCATGATCTAACCTAAGCAGATTAGACTTAGACTATACCCTTGTGCAGAAATTCAGCTGAGAATAGGGAAGAATTCTCTACGATTCATGTTTCAGCACTAAGATATGGACTCTGGTTGCAAGACTTCTGGTCCAAATGAGGAAGAGATCAGAAACTCCAAGCATTTTACCATCTGATGAGGAGGATTCAGGGGGCTACAAGAATGACTCGGATGCCTCAGCCTAGAAGAACATGGAGTGCATTGCATGAAAAATTATAATGTTTGGCTCTTTTGCTGGCCAACTCTGAAAAAAAAAAGAACAAGGGCTTGGCACAAAACACGAATTTTCCTTCAATTTTTTAACATCAGATGTAGCACAAATTATATTTTGAAATCACATTTCACCTCATTACATTTGTCTCTTCTTCATTTTCTACAAACACACATATTCGGACTTTCTGGCCATGCAAGATAATGAATGAAAAATTTTCAACCTGACTATATGTGCCATCGTCATTGCATTCTGGGATAAACACTTGCTGAAATTCCTTTCGAGCTTGTTCCTGGGTGTACTTCCTCTCAGCCACACATCTGGAAACATCTAGGGAGAGGGAGAAGACAACTCAGTTAGATGACGCAATACGAAGAAATGATAAATGATAATCTAAATTAGGAAAAATAAGGAAGGATCTGAGATGCATAAAGAGAATCAGAATTATAATCAGTGAAAATGTACAATCACTTGCAATATTTTTAGGAAAAAAAACCAGTAGAAGACAAATTCTAGGCAATATTTCAGAACTGAGAAATAAGATGGAGAGATGCCTGGAAAAACAACCTTGTTGCTCCAACTGCTGCGAAATTGTAGAAGCCCAAAGGGGGCTTCTCCTATGAATTTACCACAGCAATAGACACTATATTCTGTCCCACAATATTCTTTCAGCGCTGGTGGCAGCACAAGCTTTCCAGAGCTTCAGGAAAGGCAAAGCAGGCAGCAGGAGCCTTGTATTTCCTACCATGATTTTACACACTATCTACTGCAGTTAGGCAGCAACCTCAGCTGTGAGTACAGGTGTGCCTACCAGGCTGGTAAAATAAATGTAATAAAATATATTGTATGCTATAGGGGTTTACTAGGGAGGTGATACTAATAATTTTAGACATTAATTCATACTATGGTTAAATTTAGTGTAAGTTTATGATTTAGACATGGCATAAGTCAAGTCTACCACATGGTCTTTTTTTGTCCACTGTGTCATTACTAGCACCATCTCCTACATTACCTTGTACTGGTCTCCTTCCAAGACAAGGTAGAAAATTACACAGCTTTAATTCAGTTTTCTATTGTCTACTAAATTATATTGTCTACTACATATACTTTATTTCAATTAGGCAGACAAGGACTGAGAAAAGACACATAACATACACTGTTATACCTTTCTTTGTTTAAAGCTGCTACAAATTTTAGTGTTTTGCTGATGCAGAGTCAATACTTTAGGATCTACTTGAGCTACGCAATTTCAGAAGAAATGAGAACACCAGGAAAGCTTAAGGTAGCATTAATGATTTCAAGATGTGACTGTAACATCTGAATTAGAATGATCTCAAACACACAAGCATAAAAAATCGCTGCTTCTGATCCTGTTTTGACTGTTAACTGTTTCACAGTAATTGGCTAGATCACTTTTAGGGCTAAAACTGTCCAGTGATTACCTATGAGACAGGAGTGTTGTGGTGATCCATGAATGTTCATGCAGTTATTCAAAAGCACAAGGACAAGCCTTCCAGTTCATGCAGGTTGCTCACTGAACAGAATCTGAACAGTGAGGCAAAACCTCTTCCACTTCCCCATTTGATATCAGCATATCTTGACAGGGTTTTGGCACCTAAAGTCCTCAGGAACATATAGGTGAGCCAGCTAAGTTCTCAGATCCACAAGCACCCTCTCTGTGCCAGTATCAACCAGACACACATGCACAGAACCACCATGGAAGCATGGTGCAACTGTGGAAGTCCTTAGTACAGGATGAATCTTTCACTGGTCATCTCCACCAAGCTTTGGACAACTCACCTGTCAACACTAGTATATAAAATTTCCATCAAGCCCTAGGTAATCTGGTGTGGAAGTGCAGTTTAATGAGGACAGAAACTAGTCCTCAGCATCTGCATACTGAAAACAAAATTGGGGCCCCTTAATTCTAATCTTTGTATTGATTTCCCTTCTGTTCTTGGATTCATGTGCACTACTTCTGTGCATTAGTTTACTCTTCTCACAGGAACATTATGAGAGTTCATGTTGGTAAAATGCCCAAAATACATGTGTCACTTTGAAAAACTGTGTTTCAGTCTTAACAACCTTAATCGTATCATGTCATTACAGAAGGGATATTCACAGAGATGCAATGTTACCTAAAATGAACAGAAAAATTCAACCATCCAGAAACGTGAAGAGAAATAACAAGGAACTGAATTAATTTGTACTCTGGTCCTTTAATAACCTGTTTCATCAAGGGAAAATTATAGTCAATGTACTGTGCAGCTCAAGTGAAGCCTGTTAATGTATGCACTGCCAAAACTTTTTTGGGGGGAAAAAAAAAAAGGAAGATTTTAAGCAAGCTTTGGTGTCATAAGCCTTCTTCTGAGCATGGTTTGGTTATACAGTACTTAATAACATGTGGTTTTAATGTAGCTAGTATTTTAACTGAAAATAAATCACTCCTTTGTTGGCCCTCTGTCCTCGTTTTTCTAGAATGACATGTGGTTTAAATGTCTAAAAGGAAAAGTGATATAAATTCCATCACATAAGGTCTCTGGTATAGTACCAGTAGGGTTGTAAATTATCTCCAATATTTGAATTATCATAAAAACATGCCAAGGAGAAAGAGAAGTTCTCCAAAACCATCCACCACTTGTTCCTAAACAGCCTGATGCTCTAAAGGCCTCCTGTTTCTGGATGATCTAATATGTTTTAAAATCAACAATTACCAGATTTAGTGGAATACAAAATTCCCATCTGAAGCCTTATTTTGTATTATATAACCATGGAAACATTTTAAAGCTGTAGGCATCACTGTACTTCAGTATACCCAAAATAAACCCATGAAGATTTCTTAACCAAGTTAAGCATCTGAAACTATGTATTGTCAAAATATTTCCAGTTCTTTTTTTTTTCATTTCACCAAGGTACTACCACAAGGGAATAACTATGACACATAGACACAGTCTAAACCTGATAGAACAAATGTAATAGGATGGTCAAGATAAAAAGAAGACATACAAAAATATTCTCCCTCAGAATATTAATGATCATTAAATTAATACTTCAGAAGAGCCAAATTCCTTTCAAATAAAGCATCACTGAATCCAAAACAAGTTATAATACTTTTTATAATAAATTTGTGGGATTTACACCACCTGAGAATCTGCCTCTGTGTCCTGATTGCAATATCTTCTAAATCTACTGCATGATTTCAAATATATTTTCCAAAGGAAAAGAAGAAGTCAAGATATTTATGTGCTAGATATCTATAAAAAATAGCAGCTGAACAAGGATGAGAAGATTAATTCTTGCCATGACTGGGAAAAAGTCTGAAACATGACCTCACATCAACTTATCAGACAAGAGATGGATGTAGGGACATTTTGCAGCTCCTAACAGGAAAGTCAGTGATAGGGAAGATCTTAATCCATAGGCAAACAAACCTTTTACATTGTCATTGCTTCTGCTCACTCAACAAAGCCAAATCTGGGACTCATTGCGCAAAGTCCTGTGAGTGGACCCAGACAATTCTTGTCAATAGGCTCACACAAAACTCAAAGTGCATGAATTTAGGCTTAAGTGGATTGACAGAGGAGGTTTATTGGAATACTGGCATCTAAGGAGATACCAGTTAAGTCGCTCATATACAGATTCAACTTTCCTCTTTCTCTAGAACAGGAATCACTCAGATCAGGATGGACTCTGATTCTTTTGATATGAAGACTGAGAATGAAAAGTAGTGAAACATACCTGGTAGCTCTCTGCTGATTTATCAGCCAACAGCCTTGATTTTGATGATCACAGACCCTGACCAAAGCAGGCTAAATTCTTTTCAAGTGACACTGGTGACAAACAACCTAAGAGCAGAGGGGACTTCAAATCTGCAAGATGCTAGAAGAATGAAAAGAACTATGCAATGCTGTGCATCACTGGAACAATTCAGCCTTGTTTCACTGTTGTTATATTGGATATTTAGCTCTTAAAAAAAAAAAAAATCTGTTGTTTAAAAATTTGGAACCATCCAGCTGAAAAATAAGGGGCTTTAAATGGTTACCCATTTCTGACTAGAATTCCCACTATACTATATTTTTCTTACTAGCTTAAGTATTAATAAGGGACCCAGCAGGCTCAAGACAGAATCTGGTATATGACCTGGTGAAATAGCCATTTGACTGAGTGATGCAAAATCTGGCTGAAATGAGGCTCTATCTGCCTACACTCAGACAATGGGAAAAAACTTATTTTGCAGATATATATGCCTAGAAGTAATTGTGAATTATGTCAATGACTGACTCAGTGAGATTTTACCTTCTCAACTCCAGCGGAATGGGCTTTTATATTCCAGAAGATTGCTGGGAATCTCCTAGCATAGAAACTAAACATGAAGATGCACAAGTGTACCTTAAATAAGCTCACTTAGACTGTAAAAAGCTGTCAAACTGGGTTGGTACAGGGCTTGAGTTATTTTAGTACAGTACATTGGCCAATGTTTGATAGTACAACTGTGATTCAGCTCTGGCACTGCAAAGGCAGCTAAAGGTTTAAGAAGACAAATACATCCTGGGGTGTATAACTAAAGACAGAAACGGGTTCATGAGAATGGACAGAACTGAGATTAAAGAGCTGTAGCTGTTTGGGGAGGACTTTCTGAATTGTCCTAGTGACAATTCCTGAGGAGACCAGTGTCTGGAAGGCACAGATGAAATATAGAGCCATCTTAATTTTGTACTAAGCTTCTATATGCAACAGGGAAGAATTTCACCTACTAAGTGAAGTGGCACTGATACACTGTTGCAGGGTCCAGAACCAGATGCTGTCATGCGTGACACCTAGGAGCAAAGATTTCCCTGAGGTAGCATTGAAGTCAATAGGAAATTGCAGTACCCAAGTAAATTCTGGAAACAGAATCAGCCTCACAAGCAGAACAGGGCTGACTTGGAACTAATTTTATTTTATGCCTTATTTCCAACAGTACAACACCAAAACCACTGAGCTCTGGTGGGGGGGGGAGGGAGGGGGGAGAGGGAGGGGCAGAATCAAACCAGAAATAGCACCAAACATTTATCAGCTTCAACTCTGCTGGCTAGTCCTTGAATAATATATCACTCAGAGAAGTTTATGATTGGAAAGTAGAAGTTTATCTTTAAAACAATGACACAAACTCGTCAAGGGTGTAAACACCATCTAAAGTGACATTTAATACAATTGAATTTACAGCAACTTTGGGGCTCCACAGGGAGATCTAACCCAGATTCTCTCATGAAAAAGTAAACAGCTTGCCAAAAGAATCGATAAATCTCCTGCAAAGGTTTTGATTTAGTTAATCCGGTATTTCTTGGTTTGCTATATATTTCAGTAAGAATAAAAGTACCTTTCCCAGTCCCAATACACTGAGCAGACTTGGCTTGCTCTCAAAGAGATTATTGTGCGTGACACAATTTTGTTATGTATTTATGCATAAAATACACTTCACAGTTGATTGAGTTATTTTATTATAGATGGAATATCCTGTTGAACAGATCAGAAACATTTACCACTTTGTTAAAACTATTAATAAAGTGGTTAAACTTAGTCATTTGAAGAAAAAGTTCCCTTGAGGACTTCCTACAGATACGTAGCTGTTCTTATGCTTGAGAGAAAGCTTCTCTAAAGTCACATAGCTGCCCTACTACACGCAGCCCTACTACAGTCACAGATATTCACATATCTCTCACTGCTTCTCTGTAGGTTTCCCTTATTACTCCTCCATTATGCCAGAATACCTATATAAACTTACCTGCCCTTAAATTTAGAAACATACAGTGCAACAAGCTGTTTAAAGTTAGCACTTTACTGAATTGTCCTAACTATGATTCAGAGGTATTTTCTACTTCTGTGTTTTTTTCCCACTGCTATACCCTTTTTATAACTCATAGTGATATGATGAAATCAAATGGTCTTCATTTGTAGTTAGTTTAAAACAAAATTGCTTTATTCAGCATGCAATCTGTTTTGGAGTTCAGCACACCATTTGGTTTACATGACAAACTACACAGAACATGAAATTTTTTTTGCAATATTTGACCTAGGTCTGTCTATATTCCAAAGTATTGATCATGTCTACCAACAAAGCATGTAGTTTCTAGCTAGCAAACCCATAGAGAGCTATAGATGCTCAAAGTTTCAGGTTCAAAGATGCAGAGATTATTAGCCTCTTGGGTTGGAAAGGATGCCAGTGCAGACATTTAGCCTGACAGCCATAAAATAGACTTGCTGCTTCATGACAAGGGCTGGCCATCTCTTTCACTATTTATTTTTATTGCTGCTTTCTGGATTCAAACAAAACAACAGAGCAATCTTAGCCTCAACCCTCCTCTACTGGCATCTAACAAGCAGTGTGAGATTTCTTTGTTGTTTTGTTAGTTCACCACCCCCACATAGACCCCCATTTTGCAACCACTCAGCAATTTAGATAGCTAAGCTTTAAGATAAAATAAAGAATGTTGTGCTGGATTCCTTATTGGCACAATAATATTTCTCTCTGTTTGCTAACAGTCACATTTGGAGAGATACAGTCTGACTAGAACTGAATCAAATATTTGCAAGAAAAACTAAAGCTACAGCTTTCTGATTTTTTACATACCAAAGGCCAAACCAGGCTTTCAGAGCAGAACAAGATTACTTTCATACAATTACAGTAGTGCTTATTTGACTCTAAAAAGATACCTTTTTTTAGCCTAAAAATGATCCTATATGCATTGTTTCTCTGCAGCCTAGCTTTGGCAAATTATGCTTGAAGAAACATTATAATGAAAAACTGAGTATTTTAAAGAGAGATAAATTTCACCTCCAGCAAACTGTGGATACTATTCCAGTGTTACTTGTCCTGTGTTCTAATAGGTACACTAAAAAGAGCAAAGGGTATTCCTCAAAAATATTCCAAACATACTTAAAACTTTATATACCTCCAACAAATTCCTACCAGAAAGTATAATCAGAAACCAACTCTTCTTGCTTTCAGAGACTACATAAAGTATAATATCAGTATAGAGATACCTTTTGCTCACCAAGATGTTGAGTATTTTCTTCCTCAAATTACCGTTTTTACTACAGTGGCTTGATACATAACAGGTTGACACATAGTATAAATGAAGACTCAAAACCAAAATGAGGGTGAGGCTGAACAGTGTTTTTATCAGGATTGCCAGAATTACAGTGGGGGAATGTGCAGTCATCCTACAGATTAAACATAGCATCTGCACTAAGAAAATATGTCTGAAAAAGGAGACAGCTCCCAGATTTTTTTTTAATAAAACTCTGCCCTGCAATCATTTTTTTCCCAGCATCCCTTTCTTTTTGTTTTTGGTTTGGGTTTGCTTTTCCATTTTCTTTTTCCTCATAAGAGTGAGGACAAGTAAAAACTGTTCTTCTTTCAGTCTGCAGATCTACTAAGCTCTCTGTGTGTTCAGGATTACTTTTTATAACCTGATACTTTGGTCCAGTTCCACTTCCACTCATTTCACCTAGGAAAAGTACCAAACCTACTCACTACATCTTTCTGTCTCTAAAGGAAACATCTCAGGAGCATATTCTGACAGGAAGCAGGTGGCCTGGCCAAACCAATAGCCCTGCCCATACACTGACCTAAGGGACATGCTCAGGCAGTGCAAGCATACATTGAGCTCACATCTGGCTCACAGGCAAACTTGAGCTTGAGGGCAACCTCAAGCCTTAACAATACAGGACAAGGTGTTCACTCAGAAAATATGTCCAGCATTTACAACCCACTCCTGTAGCTAAGAGGTGAAAGTAATATTTTCCTAAAAGATGCTTAGATGGATGAACTATAGGATGGAGATTAATTTACCAGCCCAAAAGAACTACTGCTCAGTGATATGTCCTTTCTCTGCACGAAAGGAAAAATGATATCAGCATGTTTCTCCAAGGAAAGAAAGGTAGCTTAATTCATATTGTTTCAAAATATTTAAGTATGTCCTTAATTCATTCATTAACTCATTGTAGTAATTGTTCAAATTAATGAAACTTCACTATTGCCAAAAGCCCCATTTTAATGAAACAAACACTGAGTGTTTCTCTCCTTAATGAAAGTAAATAGCAAACAGCAAAATACCTCTTTACGGGAAATTCCACGCATATTTTAATGTAGTTCAATTCCTTATGAGAATTGTAAA